>NC_141027.1:9507500-9530000 GCF_052040795.2 Danio rerio | reverse complement strand
ACTTTTGATGAAACAGGCTAGTTTTTAACCACAGATGGCACTCAAGGCTAGTTTTTAACAGCAGACGACACTCTGGCTTAGTTTTTACAGCAGATGGCACTCTAGGGGTAGTCTTTAATGCAGCTCTAGGTTAGTTTTTAAACCACAGATGCTGCTCTAGGCTAGTTTTTAAAACTCAGATGATTCTCTAGGTCAGTTTTAACAGCAGGTGATTCTCTAGGCTAGTTTCTAACAGCAGATAGTGGTGTAGATTACATTTTAATTCCACTATAGGCTAGATTTTAATTTTTGCTCTAGGCCAGTTTTAACAGCTGCTAAACCATAGTTTAGCTTGCAGGTCTTAAACTATAGATGGTGCTCTTGGCTAGTTTTTAAACAGCAGACTACGCTCTAGGTTAGTTTTTAAACCCTAGATGCCGCTCTAGGCAAGTTTTCAACAGCAGACGACATTCTAGCTCAGTTTTTAACATCAGACAGTGCTCTAGGCTAGTTTTTAACAGCAGATGGCGCTCAAGGCTAGTTTTTCATTTCTTTCTAGGCTAGTTTTTAACAGCAGATGAAACTTTTGATGAAACAGGCTAGTTTTTAACCACAGATGGCACTCTAGGCTAGGTTTTAATTTCTTTCTAGGCTAGTTTTTAACAGCAGATGACACTAGCTCAGTTTTTAACAGCAGAAGGTACTCTAGGCTAGTTCTTAATTATGCTCTAGTTTTAACAGCAGCTGAAACTGTAGGGTAGAGTTTAACTGCAGATGGCGCTCTAGGGTAGTTTTTAGTTGTGCTCTAGTCTTGTTTTTAACAGCATATGACAGTCTAGGTTAGTTTTTAACAATAGATTGTGCCCTAGGTTAGTTTTTAACTCTGCTAGTTTTTAACAGCAGATGACACTAGGCTAGTTTTTACCCGCAGATTGTGCTCTAATTTTTAATTCCATTCTAAGCTAGTTTTGAACAGCACACAGTGCTCTAGGTTAGTTTTTAACCACAGATGGCACTCTAGGTTAGTTTTTACTTTTTGCTTTAGGCTAGTTTTAACAGCAAATGGCGCTCTAGCTCAGTTTTTACCAGCAGACAGTGCTCTAGGCTACTTTTTAATTCTGCTGTAGAATATTTTAAACAGCAGATGACACTTTAATTTTTAGCCACAGATGTTGCTATTGGCTAGTTTTTATTTTTGCTCAAGGCCAGTTTTTAACAGCGGGTGATGCTCTAGGTATTTTTTTAAACCATAGACACCGCTCTAGGCTAGTTTTTAACAGCAGATGACCCTCTAGGCTAATTCTAACAGCGGATGGCACTCTAGGGCAGTTTTTACAGCAGATGGCGCTTTAGGGTAGTTTTTAATGCACCTCTAGGCTAGTTTCTAACAGCAAACTGTTTTAGATTAGTTTTTAGCAGTTGATGCCGCTCAAGGCTAGTTTTTAACAGCTAATGCCACTCTAGGCTACTTTTTAACAGCAGATGGTGCCTTAGGCTAGTTTTTAACAATAGACAACACTCTAGGATAGTTTTAACAGCAGATTATACTCTAGGTTCGTTTTTAACCACAGATTGTAATCTAGGCTAGTTTTTAATTGTGTTCTAGCCTCGTTTTAATAGCAGATGGTGCTCTGGGCCAGTTTTTAACAGCAGACGGCGCTCTAGGCTAGTTTTACCAGCAGATGACACTCTAGGCTACCATTTGACAGCAGATGGCGCTCTAGGCTAGTTTGTAACAGCTGACAGTCAGAGATGTGACAAGTCACAATGTCATCTCTTATCAGTGTGGTATACAGAAGTGGCATCTAACAAGATTAAGTTGAAATGAAAAGGTTGCAAAATCAGAGCCTTTACTGTCTGTCCGCTGTCCTGCTTTGGATCTGACAGTCGGAGTGATCATTGATGTGTTTGGGCAGGCGTCTGTAAGGGTCAGAGGTCACAGCACTGCGGGAAACTCAGTGTTGGTGACTGATGGAATTTCCTGTTAACAGAGAAACGCTAATCCTCACCGGATTCCTCCCGTCGTGTGTCGTTCTCCGCTCCAGAAACTGCAGAATTTAATGAGATTTATGCTGGAAACGAGCAGAAATCCCCCAGTGGGGAAACTTTTAATTCCACAGATACAGTATTCACTGAAAACATGTCAATGTCCTACACAGTTTCACTTCTTTGAAGCTGTTATGCTCACGCAAATTGGGTTACCCTTTTAAATAATGCTCCATTAGTTCATATATTTACTAGCGTAAACTATGTAATGTAATGTAATGTGTATTTATATAGTGCATTTATTGTGTATGGTCATACACCCAAAGCGCTTCACAATTATGAGGGGGGTCTCTCAACACCACCACCAATGTGCAGCATCCACTTGGATGATGCGACGGCAGCCACAGGACAACGGCGCCAGTGCGCTCACCACACACCAGCTATTGGTGGAGTGGAGAGACAGTGATAGAGCCAATTCGTAGGAAGGGGATGATTGGGAGGCCATGATCGTAAGGGCCGATAGAGGGACTTTGGCCAGGACACCGGGGTTACACCCCTGCTCTTTCACGAGAAGTGCCATGGGATATTTAATGACCACAGAGAGTCAGGACCTCGGTTTAACGTCTCGTCTGAAAGACGGCGCCCACTGACAGTGTAGTGTCCCCTTCACTTTTACTGGGGCATTAGGACTCACACAGACCACAGGTTAAGCCCCCTGCTGGCCTCACTAACACCACTTCCAACAGCAACCTAGTGTTCCCTAGTGGTCTCCCATCCAGGTACTAACCAGGCTCAGCCCTGCTTAGCTTCAGTAAGTAACCGGTCTTGGGCTGCAGGGTGACATGGCTGTGGCTAAATATTAACAATTTTGTACAGCATTTATTAATCATAGTTCTACATTTAATAATGCATTATTAAAATCCAAATTCTTGCTTATTAACATTAATGCACTGTTAGTTAACAAAAACTAGCAATTGATACATTTATTTTAATTAGCTCACATTAACAAAGACGAATAAATGGTGTAATGCATTTTTCATTATTTGTTTATATCAGTAAATACATAATATAATGTATATGATTTAAAATATAGAGATGTAAGACTGTAAAATAACTGAAATAGTACTGACAGTTTATTACAAGTTTACTGTAGCATAATATAAAACCCCAACCCAGACAATATATCACTTTAATCTATTAAAAATGTTTACAAAAGTCTTCATTCAAACTTTTCAAGGTTAAAGGTTGTTGCAAGAAAAATCAAGGTCCCATAATGCATTTCAAAACATTTTTTTTAATATTTTTAATTTTTAATTTAATTTTTATTTTATTTTTACAATTTATTGTTTGTGTTTTATGCAGTTGGTTAAAGTTTTTTTTCCTTCACAGTGCAGCAAACTGGGAATATGATTACTCTGTATTTTTATGGATTTTATGTTTTCTGACCTGAAGTATTACATTTTATTATTTTACAAAAAATAAATCTGTAGAGCTTCATTTTTTCTGGTACTTTAGCCAGAAAAAAATGCACGCCTTTCATTTAATAAAACAGTTAGCACTTTCTTCTTTCTTGACTGCTTTGCGTTTTGAATTAGTAATTAAAAAGGTTTATAAATCTTTCTACAAAGCCCAGTTTTTCTCCTAAACTTAAAAGCTGTGTGCGTTTAATGTTTGATCTGTAAATAAAGTAATATTATATATAAATATATATTTTTTAATTAAATAAAACTTGTGGTGTGTGTGTGTGTGTGTGTGTGTTTGTTGTGTTTGTTTTGTTTATCAGAAAAAAATATTAATATTATATATAAATAGTTTTTTATTTTTAAATCCTTTTTTAAACGATATGCTGGTATTATGTATTGTTGTTAAATCATGATAATAACAATAGTTTTATTATTATTATTATTATTATTATTAATACTATTATTTTTATTTTTATTATTATTATTATTATTATACAATTGGGGTCATGGCCATACACAATAAATGTGCTGAATAAATGCACATTGCATTGTTTTTATTGCAACAATACAAAATTGATTATATTACAATTTATTTTATGTATTTTAAATTAATTATAATGGTATTGGTATTAGTATTGATGTTGTTGTTGTTGTGGTTTCTTATTTAGCAATTTCTCAACATGCATGTGACAACTCTACGAAAATAGTAACAAAAATTGAATAAAATGTTCATAAATCTTTCTACAAAACCCTCTGTTTGATGTGTTTAAGTTTTGTTCATCTGAAAAAAAAATTATATTATATAGAAATTGTTTTTATTTTAAAACAATTTATATAATTTTTTAAATGGTACATGGGTATTATGTATTGTTGTTGCATAATAATAATAATAATAATAATAATAATAATAATAATAATAATAATAATTTATGTTTATTATTATTATTATTATTATACAATTGGGTGCATGGCAACACCAATAAATGTGCTATATAAATGCACATTGCTTTGTTATTAATGCAACAACAACAATACATAATAATTTACAATATTAATTTTATATTAATTATAATTATATTGCTATTATTTATAATTATTATTATAATTATTATTATTTATTGGTATTATTATTATTAATAATAATATTATTATTATAATTATTTATTGTTATTATTGTCATTATTATTTTAAATTCCATTATTGTTTGAATTTCAAAATTAAAAAATGTTTTAATATAAATGATTATGTATTGTTGTATGCTATTATTATTTATTATAATTATAATTTATTATTGTTGTTATTATTGTTATTATTATTTATTGTTATTATTATTATTATTATTATTATTATTATTATTATCATTATTTATTGTTATTATTATTTTAAATTCCATTATTATTTGAATTTCAAAATTAAAAAACGTTTTAATATAAATGATTATGTATTGTTGTATGCTATTATTATTATTATTATTATTATTATTATTATTATTATTATAGTTATTATTATAGTTATTATCATTTATTATTATTATTATTATTATTATTATTTTAATGTCATTTTAAATAGGAAAAATATTTTTCTTTTTTTCCATTTCCTTTTCTTGATCTTGTTTCTTGTCTTTTATTCATCCTTATGTCTTAACAAAACTAAATAAGCGTCATTGAAACAAAAGGATCTCTGCCTGAGCAGAGCAGGTGAATATTCGCTCAGGGTCTTGTAAAGCCTGTCAAACTGTATAAACTGCGCTCTTAGTGCAGTGCTATCCTAATGATTTCTCCGTCTCGCTCTGCTGCTCTCCATCTTCCTCTAACCTTCTCCGTCCGTCCTCCATCCACATCCCATAATCCTCAGAAAACTCTTCCTACTGTTTATAATGCGCGGCTCATCATAACTTTTACTGAACGCAGGAGAACGGAGGGGAAAGCAGTGGGTTTGCAGATTTTATGTCCACTATTTCTGTTTTGATTTGGTCTCTCAGCAGCCTCTGCATTGATTTATTCTCTGCTTTTCATTCTGGAAGTTTCTTTACTAGAAGGACGGCTGATAAATCAAGACATTTACTTGTACTTTTATGACACTGAGTTTATCTTCCTCATCAATTCCAGACGTCTTCTCTTCGCTGGTCAAGTGTTTGCACGTATTTGAGTATTATGGGCTGTATGGTGCTGATTCTCAGGTAAATAAGGGAGATTCCTGAAAACAAACAGTCAATTGTTACAGTGACAATTAAGTTTTTTTAACTTTTTTTCTGTAATTTTTTTTTTCAAATATTTTGTATTTTATTTTATTATTTTTTCTTAAAATATGCTTTTTTTTCCTGAAGGAATCTGTTTTTGAACAAAGCATCTAAGCTAATGATTCAATGATCTGTTCACAAGAGTCGCTTGCATCGCCTATAATGAATCAGCCATTCTGATTGAGTCATTTGAATGAATGATTCAGTTAATAGCTCATTAACACAAATGTAACGGAGGCCAGCTAGTAAGTGCTGTGCAGGTAAACCTCACTCCTCTGACCTCTAAAGGTGCTCTAGCGACAGGCGCTAGAGGCCATGGTCATTAGCCTCCTTGGTAGAGCAACCGACTCCCATGTGGAATGCGGAAGGTTGCCGGTTCGATACCACTTCGGATCGGGTTGGGTGGCGTAGGAGCGGTGGGGTTGCTGCCACCTTCCTGTGTTTTTAAACTAATCATCAATGATTCAATGACCTGTTCACAAAGAGAGTCACTTCCTTATCTTTTAATGAATCAGCCATTCTGATCAAATCATCTGAACGAATGATTTAATGAATCACTCATTAACACAAGCACTTGCTGCCATATTCCTGTGGTTTTAGAACAAATTTTCTAAGTCAATGATTCAATCTGTTTCCAAAGAGAATCATTTGCATCCCTTCTAATGAATCAGTCATTCTGATCAAATCATCTGACTAAATGATTCAATTAATAACTCATTAACACATGGGCACTTGCGGCCACTTCTCTGTGTTTTTAACTAATCATCTGATTCAGTGATCTGTTCATAAAGAGAGTCACTTGCATGCTTCTAATGAATCAGCCATTCTGAATGAATGAAAAAAGACCTACATTTGTGTTTCTGAATGAATCTTCTGATTCAATTATCAATAATCTATTTTTAAAGCTGGGTCAATGATTTAATAATCTGTTCATTAAGAGAATAATTTGCTAAACTTCTGATAAATCAGTCATTCTGATCAAATCAATTGATTTAAATGATTCAACGAATCATTCCTTAACAAAGTAACACTTGCTGCCACCTTCCTGTGTTTTCAACTAATCGTCTTAATCAATAATTCTATAATCTTTTCATAAAGAACATTTCCTGCATCTCTTCTAATGAATCAGCCATTTTGAACAAATAATTTGAATGAATGATTCAATGGCACATTGAATCATTAACAAAGGCACTTGCTGCCCCCTTCCTATTATTGTTAAACAAATCATCTGAGTCAATGATTCAGTGATCTGATTATAAAAAGATTCACTTGCGCCTCTTCTAATGAATCAGCCATTCTGATCAAATCATTTGAACAAATGATTCAATGAATCACCCATTAACACAGGCTCTTGCTGCCCCCTTCCTGTGACTTTTTTCGGGTCAATCATTTAATGATCTGTTCATAAAGAGAATCACTTTCTTTTGTTTCTAACGAATCAGCCATTTTGATTGAATCATTTGAATGAATGATTCACCTAATCCAGGGGTGTCCAAACTCGGTCCTGGAGGGCCAATGTCCTGCATAGTATAGCTCCAACTTCCTTCAACACACCTGCCTAGAAGCTTCTAGTATACCTGAAAGAGCTTGATTAGCTGGTTCAGGTGTGTTTAATTGGGGTTGGAACTAAAATATGCAGGACAGCGGCCCTCCAGGACCGAGATTGGGCACCCCTGACCTAATCACTCAACACAGGCTCTTGCTGCCACATTTCTGTGTTTTTCTTTGTTTAACAAATCTTCTGAGTCATTGTTTTACGAATAGAATATTAAATCAACCACTTTCTTCACCTCTAATGAATCACACATTCTGATCAAATCATTTGAATGAATGATTCAATAAATCACTTAACACTCTTGCTGGCACCTTCTGTAGTTTTTTTTTTTATGAATCATTTGAGTAAACGATTCAATAATCTGTTCATAAAGAAATTCTTTTTCTTTGCTTCTAATGAATCAGCCATTCAGATCGATTCAATTTGAATGAATGATTCAATGAATCACTCATTAACACAGGCATTTGCTTTCACATTCCTGTGGATTTATTATTATTTTTGTCATTTATTTATTTATTTTTCTTTTGAATCAAAGTCATCTGAGTCAATGATCTGTTCATAAAGAGAATCACTTGCTTCTTCTAAAGAAATCTGCCTTTTTTCAACAATTTTAATGGATGATCCAATGAATCAACAAAGGGACTTTTGCCACCTTCCTGTTGTTTTTGAACAACAGTTGAGTTTGTCATTATTGATTCACTGAGTCAATGATTCAATAATTCGAGAGAATCACTTGCTTAGCTTCGAATGAATTAGCCATTTGAATTAATGATTCAATGAATCACTCTTCAACACAGGCACTTGCTGCCACCTTCTTGTGACATTTGAACAAGTCATCTGAGTCAATGATTCAGTGATCTGTTTATAAAGAGAATCTCTTGCTTCACTTTTAATCTCATTTTGATTCAATCTCTTGAATGAATTATTTGTCGTATTCACAGTATTTATCCACAACTTAAACCAGCACAAAACACACTATTCTTTGTTTTAATAATCATTATCAGAAAAAACATATCCCCAAAATACCAAAATAGTACATAAGGAACATTAATTATTGCCAAAAGTGCTATATAGATGAAAATGAATTGAATTGAGCTGAATTGAATTGAAGAATCATTATACATCTAGAGGAGGTCCCATCTGGAAGTCAGAAAGCAGATCTGATTTCAGTTCCCTTTTCTCTGCTTGTTTAGAAACGGAAGTGAAATGTTCAGAAGACTCCGTAGGTCTGCTTTGAATCAAACGCAGTATATGTGTGAGTGATTTATGTGTGAGGAAGCGCTGTTAGTGAACCAGCAGACGTCAGGCATCAAATGTGAGTGGAAATAAGCAAAGACTGGCGGTCCGTCAGCCTGAAGATCATAAATCATGTCTGAACGCTGCAAACTAGCTTCATGTTTGAGTGTTTTTTGCACCGTCAGATTTTTTTAGGCTGCTGTGTGTTATTTCAAGCTACCGTTACAGTGTAAAGTCAAGGTTTTATAGTAAAGTGTGGAGAGAAACTGCAGTGCACTTTTATTTTATGGCATACATAGAGTTGAAGGCAAATGTATTAGCGCTTCAACTAATAAATTATCATTAGACCTTTAAATAATACAAATTGGAAGTTTTTTAACACATTTGTAAACATACTTTTAATATATAATTTTAAATAACTAATTTCTTCAAATAATAAATCAATAATAAATTAATCAGGGCTTGACATTAACATCCCCCAAATGCGGGTAGATTTCATCTGTAGTGGGTTAGACAGCCACTCCCACTAGCCACTTTGGCTGGCTGAAAATAATTTTTAAATGCTTGTTCATCGAGAAGCAGCATGACTGACAACATAACTGTTTGCTCAAGCAAAAGAAAGCAGATGAATACTCAATAAGAGGATGATCACATGCACGGTGAGATGCAAGCTTTTTTGAGGCTTTCTCACTGACGAGGGCTTTAGTATCACATGCACGGCTGATGTGATGCATAAGAGTTTATAAAGCTTGCGTGCTCTAATTTCCTTGCGTGAAGCAAAAATGTCTGAAGACGCAACTTGTGCGATCATTTCTTGTTGAAATAGACTGGACAAAGCTGCTTTCAAGAGCTTTAGATTCTTTTCAAAATGTCTTTTTGCAAGCAGCAGCAGCATTCTTTGAACAGATTATTAATGGGACTAACATTAACTGTGTGCTCGTGATCATACGTTCATTATCGCACACGGTATGCTTTCTGTTGCTTAGTTTTTTTATTTAGGTTTAATTATCAACCATTACAATAGCATTGCTTTAATAGGAGATTAACTTCCCGTTTATGTATTCACCTTATTCTCAGCTGTCGAGCGGGCGCTGCCATTTGAATCTTTTTGTCTCGCGACTTCCGGTCACATTCACTTCCATTCATTTTTTGATGTTAACAACTAGGGATGTAACGGTATCAGAATTTCACGGTACGGTAATACCTCGGTATGAATGTCACGGTACGGTATTTATTGAATCATTTACAGGAAAAAGCAAAACTTATGAAAATACTCCAAAAAAGTGCCAAAAGTGTCAATGACATACAAATTAGCCATCTATCTGTAAGCTTTGAAACAGGAACTTCAATTTTAATAACAAAAAAATATTAAACCATGTAAAAAAAATAAAGTTTCAATTTAGTATTGTTGAAAACTCGTCACATTCAACATTTAATCACTCACTCACTTAGATAGAGATGGGTTTAAAGGAAAATTATCATATAAATATAATCTGGTAAAAGCTGGTATCTCTGGGTATTTACAATGTCCCCTGCAACAGAAAAAAACCCTCTCATTTGGGACTGAGGTTTCTGGGACGAGATATATGACTTGGCCCAGGTTGACAGCAGTGGGTAACGTTGTGCATTGTCTTTCCACCACTTGAGAGGACAAACCATGAGTGAGATAGAGGTCTCATGTCTGCATCAATCTGAACAGTGTGCTGTGTTTCTGCAGTCCCCATGACTGATTATTAGTCGTATTCCCCAACTTGCAGGCACGTGCACACACAGTGCTCAACCTGTGCAGTGCTCATGCCCTTTTTAGTTTTGGATAGAAAGTTCCCTTCCAAAATGATCAAAAGTGCCCCCGCGACGCGACATACCCTCCGTCCCCGCTTTACAGTACGCGCGCGACAACACAGCTGATAAGAACTCGCGCGACAACACCGCTATTCAGTACGCGCGCGACAACACAGCTGATAAGAACTCGCGCGACAACACCGCTATTCAGTACGCGCGCGACAACACAGCTGATAAGAACTCGCGCGACAACACCACTATTCAGTACGCGCGCGGCGACAACAACACCCGCTTTAGGGTTTTCCAGCTCTTTTTCATCCCCGCTTCTAGCAGCACACTCCATTTCCGCATTACTGGATCTGTAGCGACAACAGACCGCAAGGGATTATGGCCAAGCCTGGGCTGATGGGAATTGTAGTTTCCGGTACCTCCCGTTCGCTTCATTCGCCTGAACAAATTTTCTCAGAAGACCTATAGTTTTACCGAGTCATGCGACTACGGTAATATCGAAAAAAATTAATATTACGGTATGACGGTATTTACAATACCGTTACATCCCTATTAACAACTGCTCGTTACGCTGCTTGATGTTGCAATTTAATATTTTTTTATTATATTATGCTACTTGGTCTGTGTAGTCATGCAAACATTTGTTTGTTGAGCAAGTAGTTTGGCCATTTTCTGCCGTTTATTATTCCTAGTCATTTCTCCCATAGGCGACTGAATCGGAAGTTCTAAGACAATCGCGAAAACAGGCGCACTTCCGCATTTTAGAATAAGGTCAATAGTTAACTGGTGGGACTTTTAGCCTGGACAGACTACTGTGCATAGTTTTAGATGCATGACAATAGAAAGACACAGTTAAATGGATGAATATAAAATATATTTTCCCAACAACAAAATTGTGGCTGGTGAAAATGCAGAGTGGCTAGTAATGTTGAAAATCTACTAGCCACAGTGGCTGGTGATCAAAAAAAGTTTACGGCAAGGCCTGAAATTATTAATATTAGCCCTTTAATTAATAAATTATTTTTAATTTTAAAAATGGAGAATTTTTTTTCAATATGTCATTTTCAAAAAGTGATTTCTTCAATTAACAAATTAATAATAATAGAATATAAATATATATTTGATTGTAATTAATTAATTTTCATCTGTTTTATATATTTTGCTTATTTTTATATGTAGGTATAGATTTTGTATGCTGGTCTTTTTGTAAAGCACTTAAATGTGCTCTATAAATAAAGTAAACAAACAAACAATGAAGTCATGCTGCAGTGGAAACAGAATGAATATTGTGTCTGACTCCATCATGAGCTTGGAGGACTGCATCCATACATCTCTGCAATGACTCAAATCACTGATTAATAAAGTCATCTGGAATGGCAAAATCATCAAGATACTTTGGATTCATCTTTAATGCCTCCTCCTTCATCTTAGCCCAGGCATGCTCAATAGTAATTATGTCTGGTGACTAGGCTGGCCAATCCGGGAGCACCTTGACCTTCTTTGCTTTCAGGAGGTTTGATGTGGAGGCTGAAGTATGAGCAGGAGCGCTATCCTGCTGCAGAATTTGCCCTCTCCTGTGGTTTGTAATGTAATGGGCAGCACAAATGTCTTGATACCTCTGGCTGTTGATGTTGCCATCCACTCTACAGATCTCTCGCACGCCGCCATACTGAATGTAACCCCAAACCATGATTTTTCCTTCACCAAACTTGACTGACTTCTGTGTGAATCTTGTCTTCTGCAGTATTTGTGATGATTGAGATGCAGCTCAACAGATGATTCATCAGAAAGATCGACCTGACCTTGTTGTTCTTACATCTGGGGTCGGCGACAAGACTTTGGTCAGGTGTAAATAAAAAAATTTAAAAAGTATAAATATAAATAATTAATAAAAGAAAGATTTAAAAAAATATTTTACCTATACATTTCCCAAATACATTGAATGCAATGAAATATATATTAATATGAAACGAAATATAATCGTAATTTATACACAATGCACAATTATGTAAATACATTTACATATATTATTTTATATCGATTTAATATATAATATTTAAATGTAACCATATATTTAATGTGTATTATAAACAGTTGTGGAAGGAGTACTGAAAAATTATACTTAAGTAAAAGTACCATTAGTTGTTTAAAAATGTAGTGCAAGTACAGTAAAAGTATCCGCTGTAAATATAACTGAAAGTAAGAGTAAAAAGTAGCCCTTTCAAAAGTACTCAAGCGTAGTGAGTAGTGAGTATTACGCTGTGAAAAGCTGATGTGTTTACATGTGGTTTGTGTATGTGTGTAAACGTAACATTCTGTAGTGCATTTAGTTATTGCCCAGCAGGCACACAATGTCATCAGACGTTAATATTAGGTTAGATTTAGTTCGTGATGTCAGGTGACCAAAATTCAATGTCTAGCTAGCGTCTAAGGACAACGTTATTTTGATATCCAATAATGACATCAAATGACATTGATATTTGGTTAATTTTTAGGTTGTGTTAGAAAGTGACCAAACTCCAGCATCTTAAACCAACGTCATATTGACGTCAAATACTGACATTTATTCGTCAGGTATTACAACCAAAATCAGACATTAATATTTGGTTAATTTCAGGTTGGACACTGGACATTGACGTCGGTCTGACTTTGAGATTTGACATCAACTCGATTTTCATTTCCAAACAAATTACAACATCCACACGATGTTGAGGTACAATATCAATCGGACATCATGTTGATGTCTTGTGCCTGCTGGGTGTTTAAGGCCATTTCGGTCATCATAAAGTAAACATCCGTCATTTTTTCATCAACATGCATGTAAACTCTCTCTGGGTCAGTGTGTGTAAAGGTTTTGGACATCTTCTTGGACACTTTTAATGCTTCCAAACAGTTTGCTGCAATTATAATCGCCCATGTCTTGAGGTAGTTCATTATGATGTGATTTACCTTCTATGTGTGATTTGATTGAACAGGAATCACAGAACTGATTTTTCTAATCTTCATAGACGAGAAGAAATACAGCAGTGGCTGCAGGATGAAGGAAAGTCGTGGAGTAAAAGTACAGATACTGCACTAAAACTACTCTAGAAAGTAAAAGTTTACAGTTTTAAAACTACTTACTAAATTACAATTCCTCAGACAAACTACTCAATTACAGTAATTTGAGTATTTGTAATGTGTTTCTTTACACCACTGGGTGTAAATTATGATTATTTGTATATTATTATGCTGTATTTTTAAGTATATGAGGAAGAAAATTGATGAATTAATTTTTTAAAATATATATTTGCATTATGTAGCTCAAAGTCACCATCCAGAACAGGGGTGGACTGGCCATCTGGCAATTCTGGCAAATGCCAGAAGGGCCGGACCATTTTTTAAATTTGGCCCCGTCAGCTATTTTTTAAATGTATTTTTTCATATGTATTGTTTTTTACATGTAAGCAGCTTTTTTCTCTTGCAAGATGTGAATATTATGATGATGATGATGATGATAATAGTAAGAATATTAATCAATGTTAAGCATTGGCCCAATCGGCAACGACCGGCTGGTTTCGAGATGGGCCGACCCAATCAGAGGTTACGCGGACATAATCAAGATCTGCCAAAAATGTCCAACACACAGTAAGTGCAACAAATTGTGGACCATAAAAAGGGAAAGGCAGTCAAGTCAGACAATGCCAAATACATCAAATTAACTGAACTAGTCTTGAAAGGGGGCCTTGCAGTGGCGCAGAAGGTAGCGCTGTCGCCTCACAGCAATAAGGTCGCTGGTTCCCTCAGCTGGGTCAGTTGGTGTTTCTGTGTGGAGTTTGCATGTTCTCGTGGGTTACCTTCTGGTTTCATTCACAAGTCCAAACACCTGCTATAGGTGAATTGGGTAGTCCAATTGGGAATTGGTTATCCCAGTAATGGGTTGCAGCTCTGAGGGCATCCGCTGTGTAAAACATTTGCTGGATAAGTTGGTGGTTTACATTTACATTTACATTTAGTCATTTAGCAGACGCTTTTATCCAAAGCGACTTACAAATGAGGACAAGGAAGCAATTTACACAACTAAGAGCAACAATGAATAAGTACTAAAGGCAAGTTTCAGGTCTGTAAAGTCTAAGAAGGGAAGTGTTAGTAGTTTTTTTTTTTTTTTTTTTTTTTTTTTGTACAATTAGTGTGATATTCAAAGAGGCAATTGCAGCTTAGGAAGTGAAGTGGAGACTAAATAGTTGAGTTTTTAGTCGTTTCTTGAAAATAGCGAGTGACTCTGCTGTTCTGATGCAGTTAGGGAGTTCATTCCACCAACTGGGCAGATTGAGCGTGAGCGTTCGCGAAAGTGATTTTTTCCCTCTTTGGGATGGAACCACGAGGCGACGTTCATTCACAGAACGCAAGTTTCTGGAGGGCACATAGATCTGCAGAAGTGGTTCTAAGATTAATAATGGGACTAAAGCAAAAAAAAAATTATTGACATTAATGCATATAAAAATGGGTTGTTTTTGTTCCAGTCACATACATCAAATGTGCAAATATTTCTTAAATATGGTACTGCTTATATAATTTTACCAACTGTACACCAATATAAGTAGTGAATGTGCGTGTCCGTGGGTGGGGCTGTGTCGGTGTGGTAATGTGGGCTGGTGTGGCTACAATGCCAGGGCTGATTTTTAGTCCCAGTCCGCCCCAGAAGCTCTTTCAGACTGCTGGTGTGTTATTATTTCAAGCTAACGCTGTGTTTGTAAAGCAAGTGTTTTGGACTGAAGTGTGTCGCAGCGGGAGAGAAGCTCATTAAGAGTTTACTGACCTCAGATCAGCTCAGTTTAAGCACATGTGAGTAAGCAGAGCCAGTAAAAGCACTGCGCTGTAAATCAGATTCAGGTCAGGGAACAGTTATGCGTGTCCTCTTTGAGCTCTCAGGCTGGATTTGACTTTTATTGCAGCTCTTAATGAGGAAGGTCAGCGAGGGTTGTGTAAAAACTTGATCCTGGACCTGCTGCTCTTTTAACCTCACAGTACGACGCTACTGTCAATCTAGCAGAAAATAACCTTTGGCCTGCTTTTAGAAATACAGTACAGCTGAGAGTATATATGCTTATTTGTTAGTATTTCATTCTGTTATGGTCAGTGGCTTAGTGGTTAGTACTGTCGCCTCACAGCAAGAAGGTTGCTAGTTAGAGTCCCGGCTTTGTCAGTTGGCGTTTCTGTGTTCATGTTCTTCCCATGTTGGCTTGAGTTTCCTCCTGGTGCTCCAGTTTCCCCCACAATCCAAAGACATGCGCTATAGGTGAATTGGATGATCTAAATCGGCTCTAGTGTATGAGTGGGAATGAGTGTAGGAGTGTATTTGTGTGTTACGTGGGTCTGTGTTATTTAATCTATTTATTTATTGCCGGTTTGTGCTTGCGATCGAGTTCTAGGAGGAGTGTTTCACCCGGCTTATCCAGGATTGGATGATGCCCGTGACGTCACTGGGGATTTCCACTATATAAGGCTGACAGCAATGGCGTCTCTCTCTCTCTCTCGCTCTATCTTGCAGTCTCTCACTCTCCCTCAGCTCGGTGGTGGCTTGCGCTTAGGCGATCTGGCTGGCGGTGCTCCGCAAGCACGGCGATCATTCATCCAGATGCCTCTCTATTTAGTGTTTTGTTCATGTTAATCTTTTTCTTAATTCTTAATTCGTAATGTGTTAACTAGTTTGTTTATTTTGATACTTTGTTTTGTAGCAGGTAGGGGTTTATTTTTCATAGTCACGTTTTATTTATTTAGTTTAGTGAAGGTAAGCAGTGGCCCGGAAGACTCACCTATTTTTTATTCCTTTTCAAAGGAGTTTAGGTAATATCTGTCCATTTAAAACAGTTTAGTCAGAGACCTGTTTACCTTAGCTGCCCTCCCTGTCTACTTGATTTTTGTTAATGTTTTTTCTTTTGTAAACTTATGATTTATGGAAAATTAAACATATTGACGGAACGTCAATTTAACCATGCAACGTCTGTGTCTTCCATATGTTCGGTTCAAACCTTGATTGTTGTTATTCGAGCCAGTTTTGAGTTTGGGCCGTAACATATTGTTTTCCATTACTGGGTTGCAGCTGGAAGGGGATCCCCTGTTTAAAACATGTGCTGGAGTAGTTGGCGGTTCATTCTGCTGTGGCGACCCCTGATAAATAAAGGACTGAGCCTAAAGAATATGAATGAGTGATTGTTTTTATCCACTTAAATTTGTAAAAACAAGCTAACTTAATCTATTTGTGTTGGGACAACATGAAGGATTTGTGTGGGACTCAGCATTACAGTGAGGTTGGCACATTGAGATATCGATAATGAAACGATTTATGGGTAATTATTTAAGTACGGGCACTTTTATGTCCTTTGATCATATATCCAAAAATATATATATTATTTTTTATTAAATTTCTCTTTTTTTTGTCAAACTTAAAATAAAACCTACTTTTAAACAAAAATACTAGCTTTCTATTATATTTTTTCACATTATTCAACCTCCTTTTGTGTCAAAAATCACTGTTTTCACCTTGTCGCACACCCAGAGTTTTAAACTTCAACATTGATAATAACATTTTAAATTATTATTTATCTGTTAACTATTCATGTCTCTTGATTAAGCACTTGTGAAATAATTTAAATATTGTATAGTTCTTAATGTGAGAATAGTATCAATATTAATTTTTATACAAAATATAGCTGTCGCACAGCACCAGTGTCATTTCCACCACAACACTGTAATGTCGCTTTAAAAAGTTTATGTGAAAGATTATTTAGGTGGTTTCTGTGAAAATGAATAGTGGCATCTGAGAACATGTTCAAGATGGAGAGAACTTAAACTTTTATCACCAACACTTGAAGATAAATCAAGGTAAATATTGCTTAATAAGTAAATACACTTACTCTACGTCGTTTCCGAACATGTTGTACCTTCAAAGATGTTTTTAAAAACCAAACAAAATTAAGGTAAATAAGAGTGTTTCGTATACATGAAAGGCTAGTATCAATTCAAAGCTAATCGCTGAAGCTATTTTTCATTTTTTCACAATAAACTGTTAAAATGTCATTTCCACCCCCACTCCCATTTTAAACAAATATTTAAAAAGTTCTCATCACACATTAAAAGTGTATTCACAGTGTATAAGTTCATGCTCTATTCAATATACAAATTCAGTTTATTTATTTTTCTAATAAGCTCTTAACCAAATTAGTATTAAATTTTAGAGTGTGGCAGGTGTACAATTCAGCATACAACTAATTTGATTAATTAACAAATGTTTAATTATTGTATATAATGTGGAAAGATTGGTTAAACTAGATACAAAGGTGCTCCTAGACAATGTTTGACTGCCATCATTTATTTCAGCTTGAAGATGTGGTGGAATTGACATTTGTTCAGTTTACGATGGAAAAAAAATGTCTCTCTTCTTATCCAAGTTTGTCCTCATACAGATCTTAAAAATAGACAAGTTGTTTAAACTTATGAGGCTGTGTTAGGTTCATTTTGAACAAGTTGTTTTACTCAGCTTCACAAGGCTAAAAGTGCCCGTAGTTGAAGAAATACCCATATGTAGTGCAGCTCTGGTCATTACTGTATATTATGTTCTGAAAGCGTCTCTTCCTGTCCCTCCGCAGACACCATGATCAAGCATCTGCAGTCCATGGACGCCTCCAGGAGCTTCTCAGAGTTTCGTCAGGAGTCCAGCATGCTCCACTCTCTGCAGCACCCCTGCATAGTGGCTCTGGTGGGCATCAGCATCCACCCACTCTGCTTCGCCCTGCAGCTGGCACCGCTGGGCAGCCTCAACACTGTACTGGAGGAGAGAGCAAAAGGTAAAGCAGAAAGACTTGCAGGATATATAAATACAAAAATTTTTTTTTAATTTGTCTAAATCAGGGGAGCCCAAACTTTTTCTTATGTAGAGCCAAAAACCTAACTTGATTCTATATAAAAATAAATAGAAAACAATACTTTAATTGTATTAATAATTTTATGTGTATGTGTATATATATGTATATATATATATATATATATATATATATATATATATATATATATATATATATATATATATATATATATATATTAGTGATGCACCGATATGGATATTTTGGTTGATATCGATAATAACTTGGAGGCCGATATGTATAGGCCGATAATTATAAATATTTAAAAATGTTATATTTTTATGCAGAAAACTTTATAAAAGTTTAAACTGCTCCTATGAACTGAATAGTCTTTATTCAAAGCAAAAAAGCAAAATTGCAAGGTGATTTTATAGACCTTTATTCACGTTGTCTCATAAATCAGCATGCAAAAAATTAATTTAACTCCTTTTCTTTATAGCAAATTAACATGCAACATGACTGTTGCATAAAAATATTAGTTTAAATAACAAAATGGGATTTAATTAACAAGCAAGTTAAATACACATTTAATAATATGAAAATAAAAGAGCTAAGGACTGAAACCAGCTCAAATGGTCTTGAATAAAACATGTACAGTGATGTGCACATGTACAGATATGTCATGTTCGAAAAAGCCTTTTTAGAGGTGTTTTGACAGTTCAGAGCCACCGTACAAACGAAAAGCTAGAGACAGATAGTATGACTTACTTTAGAAAATGTGGCATAGATTTGTCTTTTTTGGCGTTTAAGATTCTTTTGAACATATGTAGCTGCTGCTTGTCAAATAGACAACGCTTCTATGTTCGTTCTTGCTATCAATTGCGGGAAAAATCAACTGCGGGTGCAGATTTGCCCTCAGAGTCAGATTTTGGTCCAACAGCTGATCATTGAGCAAAGATGACTTTATGACAAGCACAGAGCAGAATATAAAGAGAATGTTCGGCGAGTTGAGAGCCTCTATACTGGATTCAGTGACCGGCACACCTCTCGCCATGTGTTTCTGTGAATGTTGTCTGTCTGTCTGTCTGTCTGTCTGTGTGTGTGTGTGTGTGTGTGTGTGTGTGTGTGTGTGTGTGTGTGTGTGTGTGTGTGTGTGTGTGTGTGTGTGTGTGTGTGTGTGTGTGCAGCCCTCACGCGCACTTGTTATAATCAATATAAATATATCCGATCAAACTGAATACAATCTTACATCAACAACACATGGCAAGCAACGCGTTGATAATAACAAATAATCATATTAGATTACAAACAACCCAACGTGTTGTTTAGCACGTGTGCATCGCTGCTGGAATGTTTACAAATGTAATATTTTTCCAGAGGCAATTTAAAGCAAATACACAATGACAGTCAATCAAACATATCTACAATGAGAAGGAACATGGCTACTCACTGAGTTATTAACGCACAGCAATACCACACAAGGAAAGGACAGACTTTGAAGAAATAAACATTGTGAGGAGAGATTCATTATAGTGCACTGGACAAGTCTAAATAAGTTCCGCCTAATTTAGACATCGGATCGATAACGATAATCTTAAAAATAGCATTTATCGGCCGTTAACAATATGACCACAGATTTGTCGTGCATCCTTATATATATATATATATATATATATATATATATATATATATATATATATATATATATATATATATATATATATATATATATATATATATATACATATATACATATATATATATATATATACATATATATATATATATATATATATATACATATATACATATATACATATATATATGTGTGTGTGTGTTTGTTTGTGTGTGTGTGTGTGTGTGTGTGTGTGTGTATATATATATACATATATATATATATATATATATATATATATATATATATATATATACATATATGTATATATATATTTTTTTATTATTATTTATTTATTACATTTTATAATGTACTTCTTACAATAAAACCATAAACATTCTCATTTATAACACAATGTTTATATATATATATTATATATATCTGTCAACATTTAAAAAGGGTTTCATGACCCTTTCAAATTCTAATATTTCATTTGAGTTTTTTTTTTTTTTTAGCAAATAAACAAACAAACAAAAGTTTATGTTAAATTAGAAATGACAATCTGTTTGAGGGATTCGTCCCAACCTTCCCCATCATTTAGCCATGCCTTCTCTGATTGGTTGCTGGGCCAAATCAAAGGTTACCATGTGCCAACTTTGACACGTGGGCCCTAGTTTGGGCATCTCTGATCTATATTAAGTTCTTTGTAGTGCACATTACTAGTAAAAAATTTGGGTTATTAATAGAGTCTTTAATTTAGACCCATCCAATGTATATTTATATATGATTACATATGTTCATTTCTTTATTACAGTGATACACTGTTTAAACATTTTGCGGTGTAGCTGATCGCAGAGAGCTGAACAGATCTTTTAATCCCAGTCTCTTTGCAAATCCTGTTCTGTGAACAATTATGCGTCTGACAATCAATTCAGAGGATGGGGAAAACAGCACTCCTACGTCATGTTGTGTTGGGTCTCAAAAAAGAGACGACTTGTGTTTATATCACTCCAGTATGACCGTGGACACAATATGCCTACACCCAGTTCTGTTTAAAGAGCTTTCAAAAGTTGAATTTGCATCATTGGTGCCCTTTAAAACAAAATAAAAAACTGATGATGTGCAAAGCTCATCTCTGTCCTCATTGTTTGTGTGTGTGTCAGGTTCTCAGTTTGTGCCGCTGGGCCACATGCTCACCTTTAAAGTGGCATATCAGATCGCAACAGGCCTGGCGTATCTGCACCGCAAGAGCATCATCTTCTGTGACCTGAAATCTGACAACATCCTGGTGTGGTCTCTGGACCTGCAGGACTCCGTCAATATCAAACTGTCCGACTACGGCATCTCACGCCAGTCCTTTCACGAGGGTGCGCTGGGGGTCGAGGGCACGCCAGGGTACCAGGCTCCAGAGATCCGACCCGGCATCGTCTATGATGAAAAGGTACAACACACTCTTTTTCTTTCCGTTTGCACCAGACTCTTTCTTATCCATGTTTCTTAAAACATTATCCAATTTTTTACACAGGTGAGTGGGTTTGACAAACCACCTGTAGGTGACACATACTTTTCTTCTCCATATACACCTGACAAATTGTTATATCTATATATATATATGTGTGTGTGTGTGTGTGTGTGTGTGTGTGTGTGTGTATGTATATATATATATATATATATATATATATATATATATATATATATATATATATATATATATATATATATATATATATATATATATACTTTTTTTTTTATAAATCTACAAAAATGTCAACAATTCTGTGCTTTTTTTTGTCAATATGGAGTGCTGTGTCAACATTCATAAGAACATGAAATGATTTTAGCTAATGGCTGTAATATAAAAAAGAGTGAAACATTTAAGGGGATCTGAATTCCGTCCATTCCGTACCCACTGTATATATATATATATATTTTAACTATTTATACATTAATAATTTAGTGTAAAAAAAGTTTCTATTGTGTGGCAAGTGTGTGTTTATAACCAGCGTCTAATCATAGATATTTATTAAATCTTTTTTTATAATCACACATGATAATAACAGTCTGCTGAAACACTTTGAATTTGTCATTGGGGGAAAGCCCCGCCCACTAGTTACCATCTTTCCCTCATTAGCATAAACATCCCTAAGTGGGAAGCAGCCGTTCACCGTTAGAGTTTTGAATCTGCCACTATGCTGACACAAAGGCATTTGTAGCTCCGCCTTCTTTTTAAGACGACACAATCTCATTTGAATATAAAGCGACAGTCTCTAAAACGGCAAAGTTAGGATCAAAGCCTAAAAGGTTCAGTTTCAAAGAGTTAAAAAACATTATTTGAGTGGTATTGTGAGCTGGAAGGCGACGCACTCTTGGGACATCAGAGACCTTTTTTACATCTTGTGAAAAGGGGCATATTAGGTCCTCTTTAGCTGCTTTTGTTTCCAAATGGATCTTTTCATCAATTTGTCCAGTGTAGTTCAGTCTTGTGTGTCTCGGGGCATTTGGAAAGCACTTCTGACAGCTTTTCTTTAGTTTGTTCATGTCTCTCCTGACCGTCGATATCCTGGGATTTTCCTTCTAGGCAGATCTGAGGCTGATTTGTTCTCCAGCTCATGTTTGCTGAGTCTGCAAGAGTCTGATCCAGCAGAGCAGAGTGAGATCTGTTACACTGCGTTTCTAATGGGATTTATGTTTCCACTGCATTAATGCAGCGTCTCAATGGAGTTATGAGGTTTGGTTTATCCTGACTATTGCTCTACAGCAGAGTAGAAATAGTCTAGAAAACCAATCAATCAATT
>NC_141027.1:9497500-9505000 GCF_052040795.2 Danio rerio | reverse complement strand
TGTGTGTGTGTGTGTGTGTGTGTGTGTGTGTGTGTGTGTGTGTGTATCTCTCTCTCTCTCTAAGTGTATGTGTGTGTCAGTGTGTATTTGTGGGAGTGCAACTAAGTGTGTGTGTCTATATCTCTCTCTGTGTTTATGTGTTTGTCCATGTGTGTGTCTCTGTGTAAGTATGTATATCTATGTAAGAGCATGTGTATGTGTCTGTCTCTTCCTGTGTATGTTTGTGTGTGTATTTGGTATTTGTGTGTGTGTGTCTTAGCTACAAACTATGTCCTGCTCTTCTCATGCTTGCTCTGTGATGCCATGTCAGGCTCCTGAAACTGAAGTGTAATGTGGAAACGTGCCCCTTTTTTCCTTTGTGTTGTCAAGTCGAGCACTACAACTGCAGTCCAGGATTGATGTGGCTCACGTCGACGCACATGTCCATTTATAGAGCTGACCTAGAAAGACGTTTAACAGAAATGTGACGTGCGCTTTACTGTGTCACAAACCATGACTTCATGCTTCCGTTTCCTCACTCATGCTTTACTTCTGCTCTCGTATATTTTCTGTCAGTGTAAAGTCTGACAGCATTTCTTTTTTTTTCTTTTGAAGAGTTGTGACTGGCCCTGGTAGTTGGCTGGTTGCTAAGGCTTATTTTTTTTAGGATGTACATGTTTCTGGGTGGCTGCTATGGTGTTTACTAGTAGTTGTTTGGGAATTCTGGATTGTTGCTAGGACAGTTAGTAACTGAAGTTGCCATTGTGTGACTATTGCTTCCTCTGAGTGGTACGGTATGGCTGTTTCCACTGTCAAAGGGTATCAAAAAGCAAACCGTACCATACCACTAGCATGACAAAAGGGTACCAAAAGGCAGAGCTAGATGCGCAGCTGAATGCCATTGGTTTACTGAGAAACGTCACTAGCGCATGTACAAGCCAAGAGAATTAAAACAACCCTGCTGAAAAATCCAGCTTAAACCAGCCCAGGCTGGTTGGCTGGTTTTAGCTGGTCGACCAGGCTGGTTCTAGAGGGATTTTGGCCACTTCCAGGCTGGTTTCCAGCCATTTCCAGCCTGATCTTAGCTGGTCATGCTGGGAGATGACCAGCTAAAACCAGCTTGACCAGCCTAGCCAAGCTGGGAGTCCAGCCAAAACCAGCTATATCCAGCTTAAATCAGTCAAGCTGGTTTTAGCTGGATTTGGCTGGTCATTTTCCAGCCTGACCAGCTAAGACCAGCTGGAAACCAGCCTGGAAATGGCTAAAACCCCTTTAAAACCAGACTGGTCAACCAGTTAAAACCAGCCAACCAGCCTAGGCTGGTTTAAGCTGGATTTTTTCAGCAGGGAAAGGAACTGCTATTTTTAAAAGCACAGCTGAGACATTACAATATAATAATATGGTTTATTGGTTGTGATATGGAATGGTTGGTGATATTAGCGTCCTGTTTGTGGCACATTACTATATGTGAGGGGGCAAACTTTTCAAAATGCGGTGACCATGGTGGCATTTTTGAAGTCGGCCATCATGGATCCAACTTTTGTTTTTTCAATAGGAAGAGGGTCATGTGACACATCAAACTTATTGAGAATTTGACAAGAAAAACAATGGTGTGCTCGGTTTATAACTTTATTCTTTCATGAGTTATTTACAAGTTTCTGACCACTTATAAAATTTGTTCTATGTGCTGCCCATTGTGTTGGATTGTCAATGCAAGCCTCTTCTCCCACTCTTCACACACTGATAGCAACACCGCAGGAGAAATGGCAGCACAGGCTTCCAGTATCCGTAGTTTCAGGTGCTGCACATCTTGCATCTTCACACCAGTGATTCTAAGTTGTTTCTTGTACAGTCCCCAGAACGGCTATACAAAATAACAAATAGAATTTTGATCAAATTCATTTATCAGATTATTTCATAACCAGAAAAGCAAAGTGAAAAGCACAGCCTCCTTAAGGAAATTCACTTCACCTTCTCCATGGGGAATTGGTGCAGATTGACTGTATATGAACTCTCAGACTCCTGATCATCATTACACTAGATTGCTTTTAAATGAGGGTTGTGGTGTGTTTCAGGTGGATATGTTCTCGTATGGGATGGTTCTTTATGAGCTGTTGTCCGGACGCAGACCATGTATGGGTCAACACCAGCTGCAGATCGCTAAAAAACTCTCTAAAGGAGTCCGGCCCATGCTGGGAGCCCCAGAGGAGGTGCAGTTTCACTGTCTGCAGGCGCTGATGCTGGAGTGCTGGGACACCAAACCAGAGAAGGTACAACACCCTTCTGCCTGTTCTTAAAGGGATAGTAAACTCAAAAATCTGTTCTTAAAGAGATAGTACACCCAGAAATCTGTTTTTAAAGGGATAGTACAGCCATAAATATATTCTTGCAGGGATATTACACCAAGAAATCTTTTTAAAGAGATAGTACATGCATAAATGTTTTCTTAAACGGATAGTGCACCCCTACAGCTATACTTAAAGAGATAGTACTCCCATAACTATGTTTTTACAGGGATAATACACCCATAAATATGTTCTTACAGGGATAGTACACGCAGACATTTTTTAAAAGGGATAGTACACCCATAAATATTTCCACTCATAAATCTTCTTAAAGGCATAGTACACTCAGAAATCTGTTATTAAATAGATAACACACCCAGACATCTGTTCTTAAAGAGAAAGTTTTAAAGGGTTCGTGCACCCATAAATCTTATCTTAAAGGGATAGTATACCCAGTAATAGGTTCTTAAAGGGATAGTACACCCAGTAATAGGTTCTTAAAGGGATAGTACACCCAGAAATCTATTCTTAAAGGGATTGTGCACTAATAAATCTGCTCTTAAAGGTATAGTACACAAATAGATCTGTTTTTAAAGGGATAGTTCTTAAATGGATAGTGTGCTCAGAAATCTGTTGTTAAAAGGTATTAAACACAGAAATATGGCTTTAAAGGCATACTACACCCATAAATATGTTCTTAAAGCGAAAGCACATCCTTAAATCTACTTTTTAATGTATAGTCCACCCAGAAATCCTCTCTTAAGCCTGGTTTATACTTCTGCAACAAGTGATCGGTATGACCCACGGTGCATGCAACACGCATAGTTGTGCATTTATACTTCTGCATGCTGTTTCTGTTGCTCTGCATTAACACTTCTGAAAAGCTAGTTGGCAGTGAGGTGTAAATGTTCCTCTGTGTCAAGTTTCTTCGCTGGTGTTTTGTTTTTTCTGAACGCTTCCTTAATGTACAAGTGGCTCAAACCAACTAATTTTGAGGCAGGAACCGGCGGACGTGCAACAACTGTAACCATGAGGTAAACACAAAACAAACTTTCCATCCCGAGCTCCTTCACGGGACTCCACACTTGTAAACAATCGCTCCATCGGGCTCGCACGGCTCTCGGTCCCGCCCACAATCGTCAGTGATACCAAGCTGACCAATCACTGAGCTTGCGCTACACGTACAGTTGTGACATGTAGTTACATTTTTTGAGAGGTGCGCGTCAGCGACGGCCACGGTGAGGGTGAGGGTTATGCATATGCGTGCAATTGATGCAGAAGTATAAATCAGCCTTTAAGCACACCCAGAAATCCACTCTTAAGTGGATAGCACACCCAGAAATTAATTAAATTATAAAGGGTATAGTGCACTTATAAATATGTTGTTAAAGGGATAGTGCACCAATAAATCTGTTCTTAAAAGTACAGTGCACTCAGAAATCTGTTTTTAAAGGGATAGTGCACTCAGAAATTTTTACTTAAAGGGATATTACATACAGAAATCTGTTCTTAAAAGGATAGTACACCCAAAAAATCTGCTCTTAAAGGGGTAGTGCACAAATAAATCTGTTCTTAAAGGGATAGTACACCCAGAAATCTATTCTTAAAGGAATAGTACACCTATAAATCCAAATCAAGTCAAGCCAAGTCAAATATATGGATTATGCACCAATAAATCTGTTTTAATATTTATATTCTCTTAGCCTTTGATGTGTTGGTATTATAAACTGTTAAATTATTATTATAGCACAGTTTTACCTGTATTTTTGTCAAACAAATAAATGCAAAAACTACAGCTTGATCACATCAACCCCATGTTGGTATCTATTAAAACACATGTACACCTGACCTGAGATCAGTCCATAATTTCTGCATGTGTGTGTCCAGCGTCCTCTTGCAGCTCCTCTGATGCGGCAGATGCAGGAGCCCAGTTTTGCCTGTCTGCGGTACCTGCTGTCCTGTCAGGATCACAGCCAGCTCTTCCTGTCCTCCCTGCAGGGCCACAGCGCCATCTTCTGGGATGGAGACCAAGACCAACGGTGCGTTCCTGGACAAACAGGATTTCATTACATTTCCTTAGGCTTTTTTAATTCAGTTCATCTTTATTTCTGAAGCACTTTTACAATGTAGATTGTGTCAAAGCAGCTTAACATAGAAGTTCTAGTAAATTGAAACTGTGTCAGTCCAGTTTTCAGAGTTGAAGCTCAGTTCAGTTCAGTGTGGTTTAATTTTCAATGTTGAAAGTCTGACAGGGCTTGAACCAGCAGCTTTCTTGCTGTGAGGTGACAGTGCGACCCACTGTGCCACTGCGCCACAATTGCTGAAGATTTTACAGCAAGAAGGTCACTGGTTCAAGTCCCGGCTGGGCCAGTTGGTTCTGTTCTCTCTGTGTTGACGAGGGTTTCATCCAGGTGCTCCGGTTTCCCCCGTAATCCAAACAAATGCGCTATAGGAGAACTGGGTGAACTAAATTTAGCTGTAGTTTGTAAGGGCATCCGCTGTGTAAAAGATATGCTGGAATAGTTGGTGGTTCATTCCGCAGTGGTGACACCTGATAAATAAGGGACTAAGCCGAAGGAAAATGAATAAATGATTTAATAAGGTATTCTCTCCCAAATTTCGGAACAATTATAATGAATATTTTTTTAATTATTTATTTTCATGTGTATTTTATTTCCTTTAAAGAGCCCATATTATACATGAAATAGGGTCATATTTTGGTTGTAAGGGTCTCCAACAACAGTCTAATATGCATGCAAGGTCATAAAACACTTTCATGGTCTTATAATCTGCATTTATTTTTACCTAATTATCCCAGCGACTCCCGTATGAATCGTCCAGTGATTCATTTCTTCCCAAACCCCTCCTTAGCGCGAAGCTAATCTGCGCTGATTGGACCAATGACAGTCTGTTGCGATTGGTTGACACTGACTGCTTTCAGCCACAGACAGAGTGAAATGCCCAGCAGCTAATCAACAATATAAAAGTACTCTCAGTTCATACACGCTCGATAGTGTAGGCGTGGAGTTTAGCTGCCAGTGGATGAATGTAAATACAGACGATGGACTTGAAAATACAGATGACTGACTATTTTATTGAGCAAAAACTCCCAAGAACTGGCGAGGGGATCTCCTAGCTTGTCACATTTTGCTCTTTTCACAGACTCACACACACACACACACACACACACACACACACACACACATATATATTGCCCTCGTCCTCGCGCATGCGTCCACACACACACACACACACATAGCCCTTGTCCTCGCGCACGCGCCCACACACACACGCACACACACTTATATTGCCCTCATTCTCGCGCATGCGTCCACACACACACTCACACACACACATAAACCTCCTCCGGACGACAGCGCACACACACACACACACACACATTATACTCCACCACGGGAACATAAACAAAGCAGCACGCGTCGCGTTTTTAACGTGGTTTTGCACGCGATATGAGAATATAGCGAGTTAACCTCATACAGTACACGCGGTTACAAGTAACAAATCACAACTAAATACATTTGCAAGCTAGAGTAAACGAGGCAACAACTTTAATCGCACGTACTTACACGTGAGAAATGGAGGAAGAAAGTGATCCATGTCCTGACATGTCCAGTCTTTACTGATCCTTCCTTTAACAAACGAAGTATTCTTTGTAGCATGTAGTTTCCAGTAGTTTCCAACTGCTTAAATCTGGGCTTATGCTGAGGTTTCATCTTTGGGTAGAGACTCAATAATATCCATCTGCAGTGTGACTTCAATCGACCGGCATGTTTGTGTGCGTGTGTTTGTGGGTGTGTGTGTGTGTGTGTCTGGGTTTCTGCATCAGAGGGCGGGGCCTCAGGTTTGAAATCTCCCGGGTTTGCGCGTGCACGTGAATAACTTGGTTTCGTTCGTACGTCATGGCAAAACACCTAATGACTCGGTATCAAGACGACTCGTTTGAAGCACTGAGTCGACTCTTTTATAGATGAATCAACAGTTTTAAACACTGTATTCTTACAGATTTAAGCCTTAGCTGGATACTTCACTTCACTTAGAGCTGTGTTACACAATACATGGAGGGGCATTTTCAAAAACCCATAATATGGGCTCTTAAAATGTTGACTAACATTACTATACAAAAGTTGACAGTACAATACATTTGGAACTTTTGACATAGAAATATTTCTTATAAAACACAGCAGAGAAACAATTACCCTATCCTTAACCAATAACCAACCTAAAGTTTTATGCATTTTCATGATATTAACTCTTCTATTGCAGTGTAAAATGAGTCGTGCCGCTCTATTCTGGACTAACTGTGATTTATCTAAGTCTTTACTTGATGCACTCGACCATACCATTGGACAGTAATCTACATAAGAAAGAACAATTGCCTGAACAATTTGAGAAATACAGTACTGTGGTAAAAATTCTACACATCTCTTAATAATTGATAAACCTCTCCCCATAACTATTACCATTTTATTGATCTGTTTTGACCACTTTAACCTACTATCAAGAAGAACTCCAAGAAGCTTAATTTCCTCTACCTGTTCAATAGGCACACTCATTACAGACAAATTGATTGATTTAATAAATTGGAATTTTTATATGCCGTTAAAATTGTTTTGAATTTGAATTTGAAATCTCCCGGGTTTGCGCGTGCACGTGAATAACTTGGTTTCGTTCGTACGTCATGGCGAAACACCTAATGAATCGGTATCAAGGCGACTCGTTTGAAGCACTATGAGTCGACTCTTTTATAGATGAATCAACAGTTTTAAACACTGTATTCTTACAGATTTAAGCCTTAGCTGGATACTTCACTTCACTTAGAGCTGTGTTACACACTACATGGAGGGGCATTTTCAAAAACCCATAATATGGGCTCTTTAAATATTTATCCATAAATCCATATATTTTTTCTTTTTATTTCCATTATTTTTCACAAAATTATTTCATCAGATCTTTTGATTTCCGCCCAATTTGTACTGTATAAATCTTTTCTTAAGTACATTCAGTCACTTTCAGTTTGAGGCTTTCAATTTTTGCAAACACAAATCATCTCCAAAAATGTTGGAGCACTTTTCGCCTCATTAGTGCTCCTGTGACCCCTTAAAATGCTGGCTATGTAGGCAGCACACTAGGTGTTGGCCCAGAGCCCGCAGTCTTTTCAATAACGAATGCAGAAAGAAATTGAAATCTCCAAGAAGCAGGTTGCATTTTACAGAAA
>NC_141027.1:9465000-9490000 GCF_052040795.2 Danio rerio | reverse complement strand
GCTGTGCCCCATATGGTCTAAAACCTGACAGGTGGGCAAATCTAAGCTTGTTTTTAATAAAACAAATATAAATATGGATATAATAAATAATACTGCTAATAATAATAACATTATACAAAAGCAAATTGTTATGAATGAACTGAAAAAGCCTCCCGAGATGAAGAAGACATAAAAGCAGTGATTTTTCATATTCATGTAGGCTAGAAAATAATATGTTTTGTAATATTTTAATCCTTTATATTTATATCCTATATCTATTCTTATTATATCCTATATGTATCCTTAATATTAAAAAATTTTCATATGTAAAGATATTTGCCTATTGCTCTCTTGTGTGTATTAAGCAGTGTGTAAGCGAGCAACTCTGCGCTGGAGTTTAGACCGGGTTAGTTTTGGTCTAATGAAAAATCTATTATAGTTTCTCAAAATAGCAACGCGCCAGCGGTCCGCCTCAGAACTCCTTCCTTTTTAGACCAGAACGCCTATGGGCGCACAAATGAGCGCTAATGCATTTGCTATTTAAACAGCGTAGCGCAACGCCTCAAAACGACTCTTGCACCAAGCTGAAACTACCAAAAGACTACTGTGCCACGCCTTACGCCACACTGCGCCGGGTGTATGATAGGGCCCTAAGCCTTCAAAGGCAAATACTTAATTTAATTAATGGGGCATATAATTCAATGAATATAATTCAAAAGTTAATATAAAGCATACAATTCAATAAATACGACCATATTAATTCCATAAAATTAACAGCCGCACTGGATAAAATATTTAGCACAACCTTGTATTCTTAATTTGAACAAGAACAAATATTCATCCTAAAATATTAACTAAATGTTTTAAAAAAGCAAAACACTTCCTCAAGCACCAACGTATTGTTACAATATAAATTTATATTTTTGTGATTGTATTTCTTGAAAAGCAATGCTTTAATTAATGCTCTGCAAGATAGGATCTTATAATTCCAAGTGGAAAATGACCTTGTAGAATTAGAAGGTTCGATCTGCATTTGCCCTGTTTGTTTTACTCCAGTTTGTAAATGTTAGAGAATTTACATAATTTACATTTAGAGTACATTTAGGGTCTCTGTCATGTTAATTTAATAAAGAGAACTGTTACACGCATACAGTTAAAGTCAGAATTATTATTATTATTTATTTATTTTTTTTACTTTTTTTTTTACATTTCCCAAATGATGTTTAACAGAGCAAGGAAATTTTCACAGTATGTCTGATTATGTTTTTTCTTCTGGAGAAATTCTTATTTGCTTTATTTCGGCTAGAATGAAAGCAGTTTTTAATTTTTTAAACACAATTTTAAGGTCAAAATTATTAGCCCCTTTAAGCAACTTTTTTTTTCGATAGTCTACAGAACAAAACATCGTTATACAAAAACTTGCCTAATTACCCTAACCTGCCTAGTTAAGCTAATTAGCCTAGTTAAGCCTTTAAGTGTCACTGTAAGCTGTATAGAAGTGTCTTGAAAAATATCTAGTCAAATGTTATTTACTGTCATCATGGCAAAGATAAAATAAATAATTTATTAGAAATGAGTTATTAAAACTATTATGTTTAAAACTAAATGTGTTGAAAAAAATCTGCTCTCCGTTAAACAGAAATTGGGGTAAAAATTAACAGGGGGACTAATCATTCAGTGGGATTAATAATTCTGACATTAACTGTGTATTGTATGCTATATGGAATGCCAAAACTTTGAAGCTCAATATCTCAAAATTATTCAGAACACAGATAGAACCTTATAATTCTAAGGCAACGTTTGGTCAGGTAGTATAAATAAGTTAAAATAGCTTTAGTCCAGTTTTCACAGTTGAAGGTCTTTTCAGTGTAATATAAATGTGACTGCTGAAAGCCCAAACACTGAAAGAGCAAATTGCGGTTTTCTAATGGTTTTAGTTTGCACAAAAATTATTATTATTATTATTTTCCACCACAAAAGCATCACTTGTTTGCATGGGGTTTACAGAACTGCTGCGCCCAAAGACATTCTTATTTTTCTCTTTATGTGTGGTGTGTTTTTTTCCAGGAACTACTCGGTGGTGAACTTGGCCAAGGGGCAGGTGGAGGTGAAGCGGATGCCATGTCCAGGAACCCGGCTGAGCTGTCAAATGAAGATGGAGAACACGCTCTGGACGGCCACTGAGGTGAGTTTCTGAAGCAACACACACTTTTCCTAAAATCACTAGTAAACAGACCACTGTAGACTCACTGTAGAGCGGGTGTGTGTTCACTTTGGGGCTGGTCACTTCATCCTTTTTCTCTTATCTGATAGCTATTTGAATGTAAAAAGGACGGGTGTTAATGCCATCCGAAATGCATGTCAGATTAATATACATCAGGGAAAATAAGTATTGAACACTTCACCATTTTTTTAGAAACATATTTTTAAAGGTGCCGTTGACTTGAAATTGTCCCTGGATGGTGGTAACACACCAAAGAAATCCATATATGCAAAGAAAACAAATCTAATTAGTTCGCAAATTAAGTTATGCATAATAAAATGAAATGACGGAGGGAAAAAGTATTGAACACATGAAGAAAGGAAGATGTACAAAGGCAATGAAGACCCAGACAGCAGCTGAAATCTCTCAGTAGTTCTTCAGCAACTTTCTGCCCTTCCTCGGTGTAAATGAATATCAGCGGCTTCAGTCCAACATCTACAGTAGCAGGAGGATGAAGATGAAACCAGAGTGGACATTAAAGCAAGACAATGATCCAAAACACAGCTGAGAAGACTCTCAGATTTGTTAAGAGAAAGAAACTCAAGCTGTAGAATGGCCCAGCCACTCCAGAAAATACTAATTAAAGCTCATATTTGATAAACGAGACCCACAGAACCATCAAGATTTTGACACACTGTTGAAGTCTGTAAAAAAATCACACCTGAGCAATGCATGTGACTTCATTCTCCATATTAGAGGCGTCTTTAAGCTGCCGTCACCAAAAAACCTTTTATATAAAGTATTAAATAAGTTTCAGTAGTTCAGCGCTTTCTCCTTGTGTTGTGTAATTCCATTGTTATTACACAGAACTCATTTCTCAGATGTTTTTGTTCTGTTTTATTTTTATGTTTGTATTGTCTGTGTTTTTACCAAAATCCGGTTCGATTCCATGTCAACAGCTCCTTTAGAAATATTATTCCCAGGAAAAAACATGACATGTTCAATACTCATTTTCCTTGCCGTAAATCCAATTTCTCAAACCACTTCAAGGGGTGGTCTGGGATGCATTCAAGATAAAACAATTCATTTAATCGTTCTGCAAGTATTGATGGTGTGCGGGATCTTTTTTTTTTTCAGATTTTACTCAGAAAGCATTTTAAAGAGATGTGTTTGACATGTAGCAAGTCATTTATTTGTGTATTTAAAAAAATACTAGAATTTAGTTTGCGTGCATTAAATAGGTCAAAAGTGACAGTAAAGACATGTAAATGCTTTTTTTCCATCACATTTTTCACAAAAATATGATGACGATGATGATGATGAAGCCTTTATTTGTCAATAGCTATGTTTCCATCCACCTATTTTATGCGCATTTTGCAAATGCGCATAAAAAAACAGTTGATGGAAACGCCATGATGCACATAAATTTTGCAAATGCGCATAAAAAAACCAGTTGATGGAAACGTCATGATGCACATAAATTTTGAAAATGCGCATAAAAAACTTATGTGCCTAACTGGGTAGGATAAACTTTTTATTCGATAAGAAAAGATGCGCATTAACTGCGATGGAAACACTTTTACCGCGCAAACTCCAGCATGCGCATTAAAAAAGGTCATGTGATTTGTTAAAAGAGATCATGTGATGCTTAAAATGTGTGTGAATGGACAAAACGTCAGGCTGAGCACATTATAAAACATCTGAAATGTTGTTTTGGTCATTATAAAACGCCTTACCATTTCAGTATTAATGTTATTATATTATTAATGACCTCCAGAATCAAGAGCGTCTGTGCTCCGCGTCTGACACCTTCAAACGCCACTGAGCGTTCACTGCTTGTCAGGATTGTTTTCTGAGGCGCATTCATTAAGAAAAGATTGATGCAGCTTCTCCTACTGCAGAAAATGCAGTTTTTGCTGTTGATATTTGGCGCCAGTTAATCAGGAAGTGATGATTTTGTTCGCTTTGACTCGTTGGATGGAAACGCTGCTTCATTCGCACAACTTTTATGCGATAATCCAGTTTTGTGCATAAAGTTTATTCGCATTTTTGGATGGAAACATAGCTGCATGCACTTTTACATGTAGCGAAATCGGATCCCTCTGGCTAAACACAAACATCACACTTTTCAGCGGAAGACCGGTCAGACTAGAGGTAGCTTTTAGAAAGAGAAAATAAGGGTGTACTCACACTATGCACAGTTGCCTTGAACCGGGCCAAAGCACGCTTGTCCCTGCCACCCATCTCACCCGGCGACCCACACTCACATTATATTCGGACGTGGGCACTCTTACGTCATCGATGATGCGCTGGTCAGCAAGAAGCGCTCTTGCTCAGCACAGTGGAGATTTCTTTAGGCAAGGCAAGTTTATTTATATAGCACATTTCATACACATTGGCAATTCAAAGTGCTTTACATAAACAAGAATAAAAGAGAGAAGTGTAAAAAAATGTAAAGAAATAATAAAAATAAAAAATATAAAAATAAGAATAAAAAATAGATAAAACAGATAAAAATGTGTTAATGTTATAAAATAATGAAAAAGAAGAAAAAAAAACACAATAGTGCGATCTGTCGGACGCAGCACAGTGCTCATTCAGTAAAGGCACTTTAGTTATATGGTTTTAGTGGTTTGGGATGCGGTGACACACATTCAAATATTTTACCAAACAGATCCGCCACTTTTGAGGCTCATAAACAACCATAAAGTCCTCGTGCTGCTGGAATTAGGAGGTTTGCTGAAGGTGCAGCAGTCGTGCAGCATGGAAAATGTAATTTGATGCAGTGTTCTTGTCTGGTGTGAGACCAACTTCATATCATATCTCAGTCAGGCAGTGAAGATCACAGATTTTAAACAAATCAAATATTAAATGTGGTGAGTTTATAATGGCATGATAGTTCACCGGATGCATCTGCTTTTTTCAATTTTCTCAAAATTAAAAGTCTCTGTGCATATGCCACTTTTACCAGCACTACAGTGTGCAAAGGGCCTTCATTTTTAAAATGGTAGTTAATGAGATTTGCTGCTGTCTATGTCAGCAGATGAATGCTGATGGTTATGTTGGTGTTTGTGCAGGAACAGGAGGTGTTGATCTACAGTCTGAAAGAGATGTGTCCTCTCAATCAGCCACAGAAACTGCTCTCCTGCCCGGCTGTTGTCACCTGTCTGTTTCTGCTGCCCGCCGGGAAAGAGGTCAGATATTCTCATGCAATCTACACTTCTGCTCATCACGTTCTTGCTGCTTTGGTTCAGATGCCCTATATAAAAAAAATGAAACCAAAGTTAAAACATTTTCACTTCATGTTTATAGTCCGAGCTAAAGATTGACACTTTTAACTTAAGCAGTGCATGTGCTGTTAAAGTTATCATGAAACGGAAGTTAAGACTGTCCATTTTTCCAATATCGAAACAAATTGAAATGGTCCTGAAATGAGGAAAAAAGTAGAATGGTGCATGATTTTGTCCATTTGCAAATAACTGGATAATTGGAAGATGGGTGTCACTACCAAAATAAATTAGGATTTACTAAAGGACATGCACTGACAGCCCCACCCTTAATGACTGATAGCTCCACCCTAAAGGACTGATAGCCCTGCTTTAAAGGACTGATAGCTCCACCTTGAAGAACTGATAGCTCCGCCCTAAAGGACTTATAGCTCCACCCTGAAGGACTGATAGCTCCACCCTAAAGGACTGATAGGCCCACCCTGAAGGACTGATAGCTCCACCCTAAAGGACTGATAGCCCCACCCTAAAGGATTGATAGCTCCACCCTAAAGGACTGATAGCCCCACCCTAAAGGACTGATAGGCCCACCCTGAAGGACTGATAGCTCCACCCTAAAGGACTGATAGCCCCACCCTAAAGGACTGATAGGCCCACCCTAAAGGACTGATAGCCCCGTCCTAAAGGACTGATAGCCCTGCCCTAAAGGACTGATAGCCCCGCCCTAAAGGACTGATAGCCCCGCCCTAAAGGTCTGATAGGCCCACCCTAAAGGACTGACAGCACCAAACTATTAGACTGAAAGCTCCACTGTAAAGGACTGATAGCTCCACCCTAAAGGACTGATAGCCCTGCCCTAAAGGACTGATAGCTCCACCCTTAAGGACTGATAGCCCTTCCCTAAAAGACTGATAACTCCACCCTAAAAAACTGATAGCTCTGCCCTAAAGGACTGATAGCTCCACCCTTAAGGACTGATAGCCCCTCCCTAAATGACTAATAACTCCACCCTAAAAGACTAATAGCCCTGCCCTAAAGGACTGATAGCTCCACCCTAAAGGACTGATAGCCCCACCCTAATGGACGGATAGCCCCACCCTAAAAGACTGACAGCACCAAACTATTAGACTGAAAGCTCCACCTTAAAGGACTGATAGCCCCGCCCTAAATGACTGATAGGCCCACCCTAAAGGACTGATAGCCCCGCCTTAAAGGACTGATAGCCCCGCCCTAATGGACTGATAGGCCCACCCTAAAGGACTGACAGCACCAAACTATTAGACTGAAAGCTCCACTGTAAAGGACTGATAGCTCCACCCTAAAGGACTGATAGCCCTGCCCTAAAGGACAGATAGCTCCACCCTCAAGGACTGATAGCCCTTCCCTAAAAGACTAATAACTCCACCCTAAAAAACTGATAGCCCTGCCCTAAAGGACTGATAGCACCACCCTAAAGGACTGATAGCACCTCCCTAAATGACTAATAACTACACCCAAAAAGACTAATAGCCCTGCCCTAAAGGACTGGTAGCCCCACCCTAAAAGACTAATAGCCCTGCCCTAAAGGACTGATAGCTCCACCCTAAAGGACTGATAGCCCCACCCTAATGGACGGATAGCCCCACCCTTAAGGACTGATAGCACCAAACTATTAGACTGAAAGCTCCACCTTAAAGGACTGATAGCCTCGCCCTAAATGACTGAAAAGAAGTGAATATATCAATAATATTGTATTGCTGTCAGGTAAATAGTTATTAGAATCTTTGAAACAGTAACTGAATGTGTTATAGCGTCTAGTAGTATAAACCACATTAACCCCGTGTCTTCTGTTCAGTCTCTCCCGCAGGTGTTTGCAGGCATGTCTGACGGTCTGATGGCCGTTTACTCTTTAGTGGACGACATGCCGGAGGAGAACGAGAGGTACGTCTGCTCGCACTCCATCAACAAACACCTGCTGAACATGACGGATTCGGACCCTCGGCAGCGGCCTTACGCAGTCCGCTGCATCGTCGCGGTGCGCAGCGGATCCGAAATCTGGTACTCCAACGGGCCAGGAGTAATCATCATCGACAGCTTCACGCTTCAACCCGTTCACCGGCTGGACCCGTACCTCCCGCCAGCCTGCCTGGTGTCAATGGCTTCATCTCTGAGCTGCTGGAACGAAGAGGCCGTGTGGTGTTTAGATAATCACACTAACACCCTGCTAATGTATCACGCTGCTAGCTATCAAGTGTGCGCTAGCTACAATTGTAGCGATGCTAACCCACTACGTGACGTTTTCCCAGTGCAGAGGCCGAGTGGGATTGTGTCGCCTGATGAATCTGATATTGCAAATTCTCGAAAACAGAGTTTGGATTCAGTGAGGGTTACAGTGACGCACAGCGAGGACGCAGGAACGCAGATTTTATGCCAGCAGGACTCTTTGGATTATTGCTCCGTGTCTTCGGGATTCAGTTCAGAGATGTTGGATCAGATCGGGGATCTGGAGCAGGCCGGATCGGCGAATGCTAATATGGAGCGCTCGAACTCTGCAGGACTGAGCTCTCTGACCAGCTCCAGCAGTTTGCCTTTATCTGCAGATTTTGAGGAGGTGGAGGACGGGAAGCTTTCTCCTGATGTTCTGTTGTCCAGGAGTGGGACGGATCCAGAGCTGGAGGATCACAGCTATACACCGCTGCATCTCAAGGCCCTCAATATCATTCCTGTCAACAGCACCATCTGGGTGCCCAGGTACGACCCACTGAACATGTCAATGCACATACAGATGAAGTCTAAATTGATTGGCCTTCAACCAGTTATTCAAGGCAAGGCAAGTTTATTTATATAGCCCATTTCATACACATTGGTAATTGAGAGTGCTTTACATAAACAAGAATAAAAGAAACAAGAAAATAAAAAATAAAAATAAAAATGGATTAAAATGTGTTAAAACCATTTAAAACCATCGTATTGAGCCGGCAACCTGAACTTGGGTCTCAGGCCTCGTTTACACTAGTGCGTTTTATTTACTAGTGCACACACACACACTCTCAGACAAGCGCTGCAGTCCATTGACCCAGATGAGAGTTGTGCTAGTCGGACTGCTCATCAAGCATCTCCCGCTGGCTCTAATCTCACTATATTTATTAAATGTGACATTTCATCCATCTTATTGTCTTTATCTAACGACGTATTCCCTGACTTTGGTCATTGGAATCTATTACTTGTTCTCAGGTAACGTGTTTTGGCTAAGCGCAAAGATAAGTTAATGATTAATGTAGCCTATTCTGTATATTGACTGATCGCTTGCCTTTATTTCCTATAATGTATAAACTTATTGTATGTTATACTTTTATAATGGCCATTATCGATTATTAAAACTGATATTCAGCAAAAGAGAGGGTATGTTTCGTATTTTCACTGAAATTGAAAGGAGGCAGTTGTTATGGCTCTGCTTTGTTATAAATATCCACACAGTGAAGATGACGCTCATATATGCAGCACGACGCCTCAACATTTCTGCTGTCTGTTAAGTTGCTAATATTAAAATGAAAATAGGCAGTTCCTTAAATCATGTTTACATTTTATTGTTGAGAAAGTGAAACAACGTAGCCAAGGTGATGTGAATGAAGTTATAAAGTACACTGTTCCCTTTGAAGATTTACCCGTGTCCTCGGTAGTCTGTTATCCATATCGAACTGAGAAGGGGGAGACTGCAGCCTTGATCAAACTTGCAAAATCTAAACTTACAAGGAGAGGATGCAGGGCTAAACTGTGTGTGTTAGGCTACTTAATATTGAGGAAAAGCCCCAATCAGAGAGGCGAATGTCAGCAGCCCCGCCTCCGTTTTCAGATGTCTCCGTTTTTGCTCATCCACACTGAGACGGAGCAGCAGCATTTTAGAATGAAAACGGCCTCTCCTGTGTTTTCAAAACGCTCTATTTTCAGCCCTCGAAAACTCCGGTGTAGTGTGGACGGATGCCGTACCCGTAGCAAAACTTATGCGTTTTAAAACTAAAACGCATTAGTGTAAACGGGGCGTCAGTTTGTGCCTAAACCAGTCTGATTGTGTTAAATCAGATCTCATTTTCAGGCTGTGATGTTGCGAACGTGTCCTCCAGGAGTTCATCAATTAAACATTGGTTAAAGAGGGTTTAAGCACAAGATCAAGGGCAGAGTGGAGTGTTATTTCAGACGAGCACATTCAAATCTGCATGTTTTATTCATGACCCTGAAGAGCTTTATAATGTGACTCTATTGGGGTCACACAGGTGTCGAGATGTTCAGCTCCAGGGAAAACGGCGCGCCGATTTGGACAATGATTTATAAAGCAGATTCGTGCTGTAAACTGGGTTGCATCTCTGTTATACGCACACGAGAGTTCGCTATTGTGTATCAGCATACAATGTGCTTATTCAGCAAAACTATAAAGGACTAAATCACTAGACAGTGCTTTGTAACTCTACTCTTGTAACTGTTTATTTATTATTAAGTAAAAGGTTTTGTTGGCCAGCACGGTGGCGCAGTGGGTAGCACGATCGCCTTCCTGTAAGAAGGCCACTGGTTCGAGCCTCGGATGGGTCAGTTGGCATTCTGTGTGGAGTTTGCATCTTCTCCCCATGTTGGCGTGGGTTTCCTCCGGGTGCTCCAATTTCCCTCACAAGTCCAAACACGTCCTATAGCTGAATTGAATAAGCTAAATTGTCCGTATTGTATGTGTGTGAATGAGTGTGTATGGATGTTTTTCAGAGATGGGTTGCAGCTGGTAGGGCATCCGCTGCGTAAAACATATGCTGGATAAGTTGTTGGTTCATTCTGCTGTGGCGACCCAAGATTAATAAAGGGACTAAGCCGAAAAGAAAATTAATTCATTAATTAATTGTAACCTACCGTTTCAACTACCTGACCCGCACGGACTTTGTTTTACCCTGTAACTAAGCCCACACAGAATCTGCGCACGCAGATTTTTAGCCCATCGTTTTGTCTTTTTATTTACCTGTGTAAATGTGTGTAAACTGATATTTCAGTTTTTTAAATAAATTTCAGTAAGATTATTGACTAATATTAATGTTTATATGATTTGTTTACAATACAGTTTGTAAAGTAACATTTTCTGTCTTGTTGTAGATTTTTTTTAAATGTTTTATACATTGTGCAACATGTATTTTTATCTTATGTGAATTCGGCATAAGTTTTTGTATTTTTCATGAGCGGGTTGCTGCTTCAAATGTGTGGGGCGGAGGATCATGATGCCGGCTCAGCATCGTGATGTCTATCGGCCATCAACCCAACTCTAGACTGTACCTTTGCTTTTTTTTTTGTAACTAAAACCTGATCAATTTCTTGTTTGGGAGTAGGATTGGGCCGATAGACGATGCCCTCATCCATCGCCGATGGCCTATAGACAACACGATGCTGAGCCGGCATCGCCGATCCTCCGCCCCGCCCCCTTCGCAAACCCGCTCGCGAAAAATACACACTTAGGCCCTGTTTACACTAATACGTCTTAGTGTTATAATGGAAAATGATCCACAATCACACCGTGTTTTACCTAGCATTTCTGAACAGCCCTCCGTCCGCTGAAACCGCACATCACGTGACCACACACACACTATCATGCGCTCATCTGAGCTCCAGTGAGCAGTGCATGTTGGACAGTTTATCGCTTCTCGCTATAGTTGTTAAACGTGATATTCAGACATCCAAAGTCTCCTGGAAGTTCTAGGAGTCTCCTGCAAATGCGTAGAGACTGCCGGATGCCCGCAAACGAGTGATAATCTCCCTGAAATAGCGCATCTCCCTCCCGGTCCTCAAATAAGTCGCGCACCCTTCTCACCCCTCACCACCGGATCCCTCCTCACTCTTCAGACACGTTGCGCTTCCCCGCTTTCACATGACGACGATGCCATCGTCCATCGCGATGTTTCACATTAGACATCATATGATGTCCAACTGGGAGGTTCATGGGGAAAATAAGAAAATGTGTTTCTAATAAGCTCACATGTTTAGAGATATCAAAACAAAACAGTTTTGGGAAGGTTACATTTTGCTAATAAATAAGAAAATGTAAAAGATTAGTATTTTTACACATTACTTCTAAAATAACTGTACATTAATGCAAGCTATTTGTATATAATTTAAATGTGTGATTGTGCAGTGCAATCTGATGGCTGGCTGTGTGTGTGTGTGTGTGTGTGTGTGTGTGTGTGTGTGTGTGTGTGTGTGTGTGTGTGTGTGTGTGTGTGTGTGTGTGTGTGTGTGTGTGTGTGTGTGTGTGTGTGTGTGTGTGTGTGTGTGTGTGTGTGTGTGTGTGTGTGTGTGTGTGTGTGTGTGTGTGTGTGTGTTTATTCAGGCGTGGAGGAGACATCATGGTTCTGGAGGTTCAGGATCAGGCCGGTTCTCTACGGGGTCGAGTGATCGGTGTGCTGACGGTGCCTGGAGTGCAGGAGTTTGGGTACAGCGTTTACACAAACACACACACAGTCAACATATACTGTTCATGATGACACACTCGCCTCAAGGCAAACACAAGCCCACACACACACACACTTTTTTAGCATTTCTGCACTGATTCTTGAGGGGAAAACACTTTCTCTAGAAACACAGTATAGTGTAGAAGTACTTTAGTGTGTTTTACACTGTATAACTAGTATAAAGTTGCTAAAAAAAATAAGCTACTGCCTTAGGTAAGTGATAATGCACTTTTAGGTGGTTGTTCTTTAATTAAAAGTAAAGCTGACAGAAAGTAAACGGCTGAATGGAGCATACACTAACCTGTGTATTATTCAGTCACAAGATGAAACAAGATATTCAGACAAGTGCGATGAAAGATACGCATAGAGATATGACTGTACCCATTAACGGTCAAGATGTTGGACAAATGAACTGTTGTTTTCACAGAATAAAGCCCTTCAGTGTCATACAACAGTGATCCGCTTCACATCAGGCTGCCGATAAGTCTGTCAAACACCACGTTTTCACTCCAGTCCCGCTTCATAACTTTCTTTGAGGGTTTGAAGTAAATCGATCTGTGAAATGTGCTGCAAATATCACATTATAAGGCCATTTTGCAATTATAAATCTATTAAAAGCACACTAGGTCACTAATAAGGTGTTAAAATCAGGGACGAACCCGAAGGTAAATGAATGAACTTAAATTATTCAATAGATGTACAGTTGAAGTCTGAATTAGTCACCCTCCTGTGAATTATTTTTCCTTTTTAAAATATTTTCCAAATGATGTTAACAGAGCAAGGAAATTTTTACAGTATTTCCTGTAATATTTTTTTCTCCTGGAGAAAGTCTTGTTTTATTTTGGCTAGAATAAAAGCAGTTTTTAAGTTTTTAAAAACCATTGTAAGGTAAATATTAAATGTAAAAGTAAATTTGGTAAAATATAAACATATATTTGGAAATTTAGATTTTCTACCCCAGTAAAGGCTTCTTTCTCATTATGTAGTTAATAACTAAAGATATTCTACGTGACTTTACGTGTTTCCATGTCAGTTCTTGCATGTTTTTGGCTGTGAGACGTAGTTTGGACAAAGTTGTCGGCGATTCTTCCTATTTGAAAGTCATGCAATGTGAAACCCCCTGTCGCCTTGTAGTGTAAACAAAGCAGCGACGAAACGCTAGCTGCAGTGTGAAAACATCTGTGACAGGACTACTTTGAAAATCCTGCAGTCTGAACTTGTGTATTTTTCGTGAGCGGGTTGCTGCTTCGAAAGGGTGGGGCGGAGGATTGGCGATGCCGGCTCAGCATCGTGATGTCTATCGGCCATCATCGTCCATCAACCCAACTCTAGACTGTACCTTTGCAAAGATTTGTATCTAAAACCTGATAAATTTTTTGTTTGGGAGTAGAGTTGGGCTGATAGACGATGCCCTCATCCATCGCCGATGGCCAATAGACAACACGATGCTGAGCCGGCATCGCCAGTCCTCCGCCCCGCCCCCCTCGCAAACCCGCTCGCGAAAAATACATTAGCCCCTTTAAGCAGTGTTTATTTATTTATTTTTTTGTCTACAGAACAAACTAGAGGTCTGCATAAATTTCCGAATAAAGCGCAGGGGGCGATCGGTAACGGGTTTAATTTGGGACAGGATGCGTATGTATGTGTGTAAATGAAAAAGCGCGACGCTGTGTTTAGCTTGTTTGTTGCTGTGTGTATGTGTGTATGTGTGTATGCGCGCGCGAATGAGAGAGAGAGAGAGCTTTGCCTGTGTGTGCTTGGTGCTTGTGTGTGTGTGTGTGTGTGTGTGTGTGTGTGTGTGTGTGTGTGTGTGTGTGTTGGTGCGCGCGCAAATGTGTGAGGGAGAGCTTTGCCTGTGTGTTTGCTTGGTGCTTATGTGTGTGTGTGTGTGTTAGTGCGCGCGCGCAAATGAGAGAGAGCTTTACCTGTGTGTGTGTGTGTGTGTGTGTGTGTGTGTGTGTGTGTGTGTGTGTGTGTGTTAGTGCGCGCGCAAATGAGTGAGGGAGAGCTTTTCCTGTGTGTTTGCTTGTTGCTTATGTGTGTGTGTGTGTTAGTGCGCGCGCGCGATTGAGAGAGAGAGTTACCTGTGTGTGTGTGTGCGTGCGTGCGTGCGTGCGTGCGTGCGTGCGTGCGTGCGTGTGTGTGTGTGTGTTAGTGCGCATGAATGAGAGAGAGAGAGCTTTGTCTGTGTGTGTGTGCTTGTTGCTATGTGTGTGTGTTTTTACAGACAGCTTGTTATAGGCTGTCCAGACTCTGTACTCTGCGCGGTTTTCGGTTTTGTTCTCCCCCCGCTCTTTCCAGCGGGATCGGGCGCGGCGGGTAGAAAACGGGGGAGGTTGGGCAGCGGGACAACAAATGCTTAATATAAGCAGGAGTGGTCAGGTTCGGGCTAAAACCTGGCGGGTGCGGGATTCAAAATTTAGTCCCGCGCAGATCTCTAGAACAAACCATCATTATACAATGACTTGCCTAATCACCCTAGCTAGGCCTTGTCACTTTAAGCTGAAAACTAGTATCTTGAACCATATCTGTGCTGTCATCATGGCAAAGATAAAATAAATCAGTTATTATACATGAGTTATTAAAACCATTATTGTCTAGAAATGTGTTTAGAAATCTTCTCTCTGTTAAACAACAGCAGGGTCAACAGCAGGGTCATAAGTAAGCCCACACGAAATCTGCTCGCGCAGAAATCAACAGATTTTTTGCCCATTATTTATTTTAGCAAGTAATTTTGTATTTACAGTGTAAATTTCCTGTGTTATAAGGTCTTTAATAAGGCTTAAATTTAACCTCAAAAGGGTGGACGATATGTAACAGAGAGGCAGATGAGGATGTGTGTTGATTTCCAGCACCTGTTTCTTCTCTGAAAGCCTCCTTCATCCTCACTATTCAATAACACAAACCCTATGTCCTTCATCACAGTGCTGTCTGATCGCCCTCAAGATCACAGGCTGAAGGACAGAGGGAGGACACAAAAAATACCATCAGTGACGCTATCACAAAACAGATAATGCTTCATACATAATTCTGTATGGCACACACACATACAGTGCATCAGGAAAGTATTCATTCACTCCAAAGAGTTCAGTTTTAGTCTCATCAGAGCAGAGAATTTAGTTTCTTATGGTCTGAGAGTCCTTCAGATGCCTTCTGGCAAATTCCAGGCAGGGAGTGTCTTCCGTCTGGCCTCTCTACCATACAGGCCTGATTGGTGGATTGCTGCACAGATGGTTGTCCTTCGGTAAGGTTCTCCTCTCTCCACAGAAGAGCGTTGGCGCTCAGACAGAGTGACCATTGGGTTATTGTTTACCTCCCTGACTAAGGCCCTTTTTCCCTTGATCACTCAGCTTAGATGGCCGGCCAGCTCTAGGAAGAGTCCTGGTGGTTAAACATCTTCCACTTATGGATGATGGAGGCCACTGTGCTTATTGGAATGTTCAGAGCAGCAGAAATGTTTCTGTAACCTTCCCCAGCCTTGTGCCTTGAGACAATCCTGTCTCGGAGGTTTACAGACAATTCCTTTGACTTCATGCTTGCTTTGTGCTTTGACATGCACTGTTAACCCTGTAACCTTATCTAGACAGGTGTGTGCCTTTTCAAATCATGTCCAATCAACTGAATTGACCACAGGTGAAGCTGCTGAAACATCTCAAGAATGATCAGTGGAAACAGAATGAACCTGAGCTCAATTTAGAGCTTCACACCAAAGGCTGAGAATACTGATGTACATGTGATTTCTCAGGTTTTTATTTTTAATAAATTTGCAACAAGTTTTTAAAAACTCTTATTTCACATTTTCATTATGGGGTGTTGTGTGTATTTTGAGCGCTATGAATACTTTCCGGATGCACTGTATATTAGGGATGTAACGGTATCACAATTTCACGGTACGGTAATACCTCGGTATGAATGTCACGGTACGGTATTTATTGAATCATTTACAGGAAAAAACAAAACTTATGAAAATACTCCAAAAAAGTGCCAAAAGTGTCAATGACATACAAATTAGTCATCTATCTGTAAGCTTTGAAACAGGAACTTCAATTTTAATAACAAAAAAATATTAAACCATGTAAAAAAAATAAAGTTTCAATTTAGTATTGTTGAAAACTCATCACATTCAACATTTAATCACTCACTCACTTAGATAGAGATGGGTTTAAAGGAAAATTATCATATAAATATAATCTGGTAAAAGCTGGTATCTCTGGGTATTTACAATGTCCCCTGCAACAGAAAAAAACCCTCTCATTTGGGACTGAGGTTTCTGGGACAAGAGAGATATGACTTGGCCCAGGTTGACAGCAGTGGGTAACGTTGTGCATTGTCTTTCCCCCACTTGAGAGGACAAACCATGAGTGAGATAGAGGTCTCATGTCTACATCAATCTGAACAGTGTGCTGTGTTTCTGCAGTCCCCATGACTGATTATTAGTCGTATTCCCCAACTTGCTGGCATGTGCACACACAGGGCTCAACCTGTGCAGTGCACATGCCCTTTTTAGTCTTGGATAGAAAGTTCCCTTCCAAAATGATCAAAAGTGCCCCCGCGACGCGACATACCCTCCGTCCCGCTTTACAGTATGCGCGCGACAACACAGCTGATCAGAACGCGCGAGACAACACAGCTGATCAGAACGCGCGAGACAACACAGCTGATCAGAACGCGCGAGACAACACAGCTGATCAGAACGCGCGCGACAACACAGCTGATCAGAACGCGCGCGACAACACAGCTGATAAGAACTCGCGCGACAACACCGCTATTCAGTACGCGCGCGGCGACAACACCCGCTTTAGGGTTTTCCAGCTCTTTTTGATCCCCGCTTCTAGCAGCACACTCCATTTCCGCATTACTGGATCTGTAGCGACAACAGATCGTAAGGGATTATGGCCAAGCCTGGGCTGATGGGAATTGTAGTTTTCGCTACCTCCCGTTCGCTTCATTCGCCTGAGCAAATTTTCTCAGAAGATCTATGGTTTTACAGAGTCATGCGACTACGGTAATATCGAAAAAAATTAATATTGCGGTATGACGGTATTTACAATACCGTTACATCCCTACTGTATATAGATACACACATACATACATACATTTAAAGTAAGAATTATTAACCCCTGTGGATTTTATTTAACGTATTTCTAAACATAATAGTTTTAATAACTCACTCCTAATAACTGATTTCTTTTTATCTTTGCCATGATGACAGTACATAATATTTGAATAGATATTTATCAAGATACTAGTATTCAGCTTAAAGTGACATTTAAAGGCTTAACTAGGTTAATTAGGCAAGTTAAGGTAATTAGGGGAGTCTTTAGCTGCGTCCCAAATGGCACACTATGCACTCATGGACTATGTACTTATGCACTAACACAATTAACAGGATAGTACATGTATGTAGTGGCGTCCCAAATGGCACACTAATGTTTTTTTACTTGGCGGAAATTTAAACTGTTTCCCTGATGACGTTTGACGGTTGCCAAATCTGTGAAATAAATGACCGAATTATCAAATAACACCTGCCGTGAGTATTGCCACATTCACCATCGGGAGGCGCTATAATCACTCTCGTAGGAGAATTTTGCCTTCACAATCCCAAATAAATAAAGTTATCCAACATGTGCTCTTGATAGCTCCGCCCCTTCCGCTGCGTGAGCAAACCTGCAGTCGTTGATTGCGTGAAGTGTCCATCATTACACATTTCATTTTACCGGCTAAATGAGTGCATCATCCGGGTAATTAAAGTGCACTTACTATTTTTAGAGTTTTCAGTGTGAACACACTACTGATACTATTTATACTACAAAATGGCGTAGAATAGTGCATAAGTGTGTAATTTGGGACGCAGCTTTTGTATGACGATGGTTTGTTCTGTAGACTATTGGAAAAAAATTGTCGAAGGGGGCTAATAATATAGACCTTAAAGGGTCACAAAACACATTTTTGAGCTGTTGACAGTCGTATATGTGTCCCACACTGCTAAAAACACTATTAGGACACCTATATTTCACTAAAAAGTGTAAATTGGTTGTATTTGCGTTATCTCAAGCAAATTCGTACTTCCGGTTTGAAACAAATTTTTGAAGCTGCGACACGGTCATGACATAATAGCCTGTATTCCAGCGTGCAGACTGTGCGTCTGTGCCAGAGTGAGTCTTATTACGTCTTACAGTGTGATGCATTAATGCAAGAGTAAGGCTTGGTTCAAACCAATCAGCGCGCTCTATTGTGCAACTTCATTAATATTCATTACTGTCACAGTGTTTAGACGACAGAGACGACACGTTGTGTTGGCAAAACAAGCGTGAAGTGTTGCTTTTATAGTTTGCTGCAGTTAAGTTTTGTTTTCATTTTCTCTCTGTGAGAGCTTATCTGGATCACGTGTGGATTAACAGTGTACGCGACGCTCGACAACAATAACTTACGTGTCTAAGGAGGAACATTGTTTACCTGAGAGCTGTTCTCATCTGCAAACGCTGAGATCCGGATTCGCTTGTAGTCTCCTCTTAATAAAGACGCGGCTCTAGTTGCTGGTGATTTTCCTGTCTCTACAGATTTGGTAAGTGAGCGACCAGTGCTCTTTGTTTATTCAGTTTGTTCGTATCGAACTAAGTTAACTATTGCACCGAGTGTAAACATGTTAGCACCACAACCAAACTTTAACCTCGTGTAGGGTTTTTACCGCATTTAGTGACCGGAATAACACACGCGGCTTTCTGACGCTACCTGCCGTGTGCATCTAAGTTTCCGGGAAATGCAGAGGTTTTTTTTGTCTCATTCGATGAAAATGAAAAATACACGCTTACAGCAGTTCCTCGAATCAAATATCTCGTTTGTCGCGAGGGACATGAATGAATTCCCTGAATGAAAGAGCCAAACTGCAGTTAAAGTCCACCATTTAGTAATTTGGCAAATAATTCGACTACAGATGTCCATGTAAACACAGTCACTTTCTCCCCTGTGTGTGTGTGTTTTGACTCTGAAACTCAGCGCGTGCCCAAATAGACACTCCCACACCCTGCCTCTTTTCTTCCTCCGACACTCCCCCCTAAACAGAGCTGGACACGCCCACTTTTCTGACTTTTTCCAAAGTAGAGGTGTGAAAACACCCTGCTGAAACGAGGGGGTTTCATGGCCCTTTAAAATCTTTTTAAAAAATACAAAACTGCTTTTATTCTAGCCCAAATAAAGCAAATCAGACTTTCTTCAGATGAAAAAACATAAGAGGAAATACTGTGGGGGGAAAAACAGCCACCAACTTAACAAAAGGGTAATCAATCTAAACAGTTCACAAGGGTTAAAAGAGAGATCTATGAGGGGTGTACACATTTATGCGGACCACTGCATATGTAAATAAATGATTAGCATAATTCAGATTTATTAGAATATAACGACTGCGAAAACCACTATTCAGCTAGAAGACTATGAAGAGGTGTTTAAGGCAGAGATTTAGCAGAAGTTCTGGTTCTTATAAAGTGTTTATCATAGACTGGTGTCTGTCCTGGTCGACCCGCCGTCAGCTCTGGCTGTAAACACTCATTCATTAAACAAGCGCTGCTTTCAGGCCCTCGGCGGGAACTTCCAGGAACAGAGGCTTCGGTGCTTCTGCGAAGAGTCCGGCCGCGTTTATTTATTTCCAGCTCATCCCTTCTTCTCCTCTCTTCTCGCAGGACTCTGGCGGAGGTGGCGCTCGTGGCTAAAGACACCGTTGTGTGCGGCTTCCGCAAGGAAAACATGGCCTGGTGCCTGGCAGTCTGGAGGAGCTGGGGAGCCCGAGAGCTGGAGCTCTTCTACAGGGGGTACGAGGAGCTGGGACGCCTGGAGAGCAGCCTGAGGAAGAGGAGGTAGAGGAGGATTGATGGACTATAATAACACTGTAACACACACACACATTCACTTGAACACACATGCACATACTACGTGTACTGTAAACTCAAATACATATGCACACACTTGCACATAAACACACACACAGATACATACAATACACACATACACATGCACACACATGTTGTAAACTCACATAAACATGAACATACATGCACACACACACACACACCGTACTGTAAACTCAAATACTTATGAACACACATGCACGTTAACCCACACACACATAGCATACACACGCTCGCATGTATATACATACATAGATACAGAAATCAAACATACACACACAGAGACGTACACAAACATACAATATACACACGTCAACATGGGCAAACTCTTGCAGACACACACACACACAAACAATATACACAAACATATTTACATATACACACACATGAACATACACACTCTCATACATGGTTAGAGACACATTTGCACACACACACATATATGTACAATAAACACACACACATATTTACATAGACACACTTCTACATAGACATACTTTCATACATACTCAGAGACACACTTGCATACACACACTCGCACGTACTTACATACACATACATACAACATACACACACATACACACACATCAACATAGACACACTCACACACATGCACACACAAACATACAATATACACACATTAACAGACACACCCACACAAACGCAGAGACATACTTGCGCACAAACACACAATATACACACATCAACATACTTCCATGCACACATTCACTACACACATAGTTGCACACAGGAACAGACACACACACACACACACAAACACATATTTACATATACACACACAGCAGCATATGCACACTCTCACACATACTCAGAGAAACACACACAGAGACATACACAAACATACAACACACACACACACGTATTTACATATACACACACATCAACATAGACACACTCTCACACAAACTTAGACACACTTGCACACACACACATTAGCACACAAACATACAATATATACAGACATAATTACATATACACACTTCAACAGACGCTCACTCGCACATACTCAGAGAAACACTCACACACACACACACACACACCCACACACACATCAACAGACACACTTTCACACATACTTAGACACACACACAAACATACAATGTACACACATTTACATATACACACACATCAACATAGACACACTCTTACACAAATTTAGAGACACACTTGTACACAAACATACAATTTACGCTCGCGCACATTTAGGTATACACACTTCAGCATAGACATACTTTCACACATACTCAGAGACACATGCAGACATACACTCACACATACACACACAGATAAACATTATACACACATCAACATAGACACACTCTCACACATACTCAGAGGCACACTTGCATTCACACACATACTCACACACATACACACACCCGACTGTTACTCCAGGAAATCTAATCCTGCTGGACTCGGCCGCATACACACATTATATATTCATAAACGCAGACAGGCTGAACGCCACACACACTAAATGCATCGACATACACATATGCATACATTCAGCCTCAAGCACTGAATACATTCAAAAATAAGGCTTCTTGCATTCATGAATCTGGTGTGTGTGTGTGTGTTAAAATGCCAAGAAAGAGATTCATGAGTTGTGAAGATGCTGGTTCTCAGACTTTATCAAGTGAACCAGCAGCAGACTCGATGTGCCTTTGGATGAAGCACACGCTGTTCTGAAAGTGACCTGCAATAAGAAAACGTTTGAATGGTAGAACTCATGAAGCTCCGCCTATTCGGTGATCTCATAATAGAGTGCAACAGAGCCCCGCCCACATTTTCAAGTGGTGCTCGTTTCATTCATTTTCCCATAGGGATTTTTAACAGGTGTTTGATAAACTGTAGCTGTGTCTCATTGCAGAGGCTGCATCCTCCGAAAGATGCACATCCACATCAGTCAAAGTTATTTTAAAACGTATTGTAATTGATCTGAAGGATCAATTCAGTGCAGGATGTTTAAGGCTACAAAGGATCCATTAGTTGTGTCCTTCATTACCTGGATGACGAAGGACACATTTTGAGGCTGCATTTGAAGGAGCCTTCTAATTTTTTCGAAATGAGACAGCCTTCATCACGCCGCGATGACGCAGCGCTCCTTCAATGCATGCTTCGAAGGATGCAGCCTCTGAATTAAGACAACTTGTTATGAATAAGAATCGAATCAATGCCCTTTAAGGAGAATCACAACATTAAATATCATAATTTCAAGCACAAATAGTGGAAAATTGCACCAAAATATAGGAGGAAAATCCAGCTTTTTAGTTATGAAAAAAATTATGAGACCACTTAAAAGAATAAAACTTAATTTTATTTTAACTGGGCAGGTTAGGGTAATTAGGCAAGTTATTGTATAACGATGGTTTGTTCTGTAGACTATCTGAAAAAATATATAGCTTAAAGGGGCTTATAATTTTGACCTTAAAATGGTTTTAAAAAATTAATAACTGCTTTTATTCTAACCAAAATAAAACAAATAAGACTTTCCCCAGAAGAAAAAATATTAACAGACATACTGTGAAAATTTCCTTGCTCAGTTAAACATCATTTAGGAAATATTTAAAACAGAAAAAAAATCTAAGGGGGGCTAATAATTTTGACTTCAGCTTAGTATCATTATTTTAAATGAATTAATTATTGTAAACTATTGTAAATTATTATAAAACTACAAATATTATGGGTGGCGCAGTGGGTAGCGCGTTCGCCTCACAGCAAGAAGGTCGCTGGTTCGATCCTCCGCTCATTTGGCGTTTCTGTGTGGAGTTTGCATGTTCTCCCTGCGTTCGCGTGGGTTTCCTCTGGGTTCTCCGGTTTCCCCCACAGTCCAAAGACATGCAGTACAGGTGAATTGGGTAGGCTAAATTGTCCGTAGTGTATGAGTGTGTGTGTGTGTGTGTGTGTGTGTGTGTGTGTGTGTGTGTGTGTGTGTGTCTGTTTGTGGATGTTTCCCAGAGATGGGTTGCGGCTGGAAGGGCATCCGCTGCGTAAAAACTTGCTGGATAAGTTGGCGGTTCATTCCGCTGTGGCGACCCCAGATTAATAAAGGGACTAAGCCGACAGGAAAATGAATGAATGAATGAATACAAATATTATTTTAAAAGTATTATTTATTTAAAGAAATTAAAAAGTAATTATAGATTTTTTTTAACAAATATAAATTAGACACGAAAGCAAAACCATGAGACTCAAAACTCCCAACACTTTTTAAACATTTTTAAACATTGGTGCAAATAACAACAACAACAAAAAAAAAAGTCTCAATTTCTTGGGATTTACCATTTATAGTTTGTAATGTCATGTAATCTTTGAAGAATGGACTTGGAAACTGTATTTTGTAAAAATTTAGCTGTTTATTCTGTAGCTTAAAGATGATGTAACCTACTTAGTTTGAAATGTACATAAATTGGCTTAAAATAAAATTGGATTAATTCTGTAAACTACTGATGACTTTTAAGTGGTCTCTTAATTTTTTAATAACTACCTTTACTTTATTTTGGTCAATTTTCCACTGTTTTAATTTCATAGTGTATACACTGCCTAACAAAAGTCTTGTTGTCCATCCCTGTTGTAAGAGCAACAAATAATAACTTGACTTCTAGTTGATCATTTGGGAAAGTGGCAGAAGGTAGATTTTTCTGATGAATCATCTGTTGAGCTGCATCCCAATCAGAGCAATCAGTCAAGTTTGGTTAAGAAAATTTATGGTTTGGGGTTACATTCAGTATGGGGGAAGTGCAAAAGATCTGTAGAGTGAATGACATCAACAGCCTGAGGTATCAAGATGTGCTGCCCATTACATTACAAACCACAGGAGAGGGCAAATTCTCCAGCAGGATAGCGCTCCTTCTCATACTTCAGCCTCCACATCAAAGCTCCTGAAAGCAAAGAAGGTCAAGGTGCTCCAGGATTGGCCAGCCCAGGTCACCAGACATGAACATTATTGAGCATGTCTGGGGTAAAATGAAGGAGGCATTGGAGATAAATCCATAGAATCTTGATGAATTCTGGGAGTCCTGCAAGAAGATTTCTTTGCCATTCCAGATGACTTTATTAATCAGTGATTTGAGTCATTGCAGAGATGTATGGATGCAGTCCTCCAAGCTCATGATGGAGTCAGACACAATATTCACTCTGTTTCCACTGCAGCATGACTTTATATTCTATACTGGACATTATTTCTGTTAAGTGTCAAGACTTTTGTCTAAGCAAGTCAGACCTTACTGTCCTAATTCAGGGGTGTCCAAACTTGTTCTTGGAGGGCCGGTGTCCTGCAGATTTTAGCTCCAACTTGCTTCAACACACCTGTGAGAATGGTTCTAGAAAGCCTAGCAAGAGCTTGATTAGCTAGGTGTCTGATTGGGGTTGGAACTAAACTTTGCAGGACACCGGCCCTTCAGGACCAAGTCTGGACATCCCTGTCCTAATTGAATAATTAAAAATCAAGGCATGATCATATTTCATTTTGGTAAAATAAGCGTAATCTAGAGGCCTTTGCCTTTCATTTTAGCCACTTCTGATACCAAATGATCGACTAGAAATCAAGTTAATATTTGTTGTTCCTAAAACTGAGATAAGTCTTTTGTCAGGTAGTGTAATGTTGTTACTCTCCTGTGAGTGAATTGATTCTATTATTGATAACAGTAATAATAATAATAATAACAGTAATGGTACAGTGATAATAATTTAAAAAATAATAATTAGCTAGTGCAGAGTAACAGAATTAACATACACCCCCTCCAAATCCCAACAAACATTTAACAGTTTACAAGTAATTGTTATAAATATATAGATATAGATATATACACTAGATGTCGCCTGGCCTATTGTTGTCTATTGGACGGAATGTGTCAATAGCGCCGCCATCTTGCTACAGGGTAGCCCTCCTTTGAAATGAATGCGGGACCAAGGTACAGTGGAGGATTGTGGCCATCCGAAGCCAGAGATATACACATATACACATATATCTATGATCGGGAGTTTTCCTGGATGTTAGTATGTATTTTATTTTTTTTCTAATTACGAAAATTATAATTTTACATCACTTTTCTACATTGATGGATCAGTGACCGCACTGGCATTCCTGACAAAAAGCTTGTGTTTGTGTGTACTGAAATGTACTATTCACCCTCCCTGTTAAATTTAATATAATCATGTCCTGAAACACAGCTCCTCTCCTGCTTTCCCTTCTCATACTGACGGAGGGAGCGATTC
>NC_141027.1:9352500-9460000 GCF_052040795.2 Danio rerio | reverse complement strand
CAGAAGTGCAGCTGAGCAGATTGACAAAGACTCACTGTGATGATGATGATGATAAAAGGACACACACACACACACCTGGAGATTCTTCAGGAACTGAAAATACAGCAATTAAAGCTGCTGACAGAACAGAGTAACTCGAGAGGGAAACCAAACACTCAGTGTACTCTGCTTTCCAAAATGCCCCCCAGATTTCCAAAGTACATCATCTTTTATTAGAAATGTATTAAAATTTAGTAATGTAATGGCACAATTGTAATATTTATAGGTCAGTTCAAAACTTATATATATATATATGCATGGTTGTAGTCAAAATGATTAGCCTCCTGTGATTTGTTTAAAATATTTCCCAAATAATGTTTAACAGAGCAGGAAATTTTTCACAGTACTTCCTATAATATTTTTTCTTCTGGAGAAAGTCTGATTTGTTTTATTTTGGCTACAATAAAAGCAGTTATTAATTTTTTTAAAAACATTTTAAGGTCAAAATTATTAACCCCGTTAAGTGTAAAGTGTTATGTGTGTCTATATATCAGCTATGTAGGCGAAGCAGTGGCGCAGTAGGTAGTGCTGTCGCCTCACAGCAAGACGGTCGCTGGTTCGAACCTCGGCTCAGTTGGCATTTCTGTGTGGAGTTTGCATGTTCTCCCTGCGTTTGCGTGGGTTTTCTCCGGGTGCTCCAGTTTCCCCCACAGTCCAAAGACATGCTGCAGGTGAATTGAATAGACTAAATTGTCTGTAGTGTATGAGGGTGACAGGCCCAGACCACAGGCCAGCTGGAATGTGTAAAAAAGTCGTTATCATATGGACACGTCTAAATGGAGGACTTGTTCCAAAGAGCCGACCCCGCAACCATGCGGGACTAAGGCCGAAAAAGAAGAAGAAGAAGAAGATATATCATGCATGAAGATATATTAAATGCATTTAGGGATGTAGACATGGTCAAGACTATCTGCTGCAGTTCAAACCGAGCATCAGAATGGGAAAGGTGATTTACAGTAAGTGACTTTGAATGTAGTTTGATTGTTGGTGTCACACGGGCTGGTCTGAGTATTTCAGAAACTGCTGATCTACTGGGATTTTTACGCACATCCATCTTTAGGCTTTACAGAGAAAATATCCAACAATGCCTTGATGATGTCAGAGGAGAATGGCCAGACTGGTTCCAGCAGATAGAAAGGCAACAGTAACTCAAATAAGCACTCGACCTCACACTGAGGTCTGCAGAAGAGCATCTCTGAACACACAACACATCCAACCTTGAGGCGGATGGGCTACAGCAGCAGAAGACCACACCGGGTGCCACTCCTGTCAGCTAAGAAGAAAAAACTGAGGCTACAATTCACACAGGCTCACCAAAACTGGACAACAGAAAATTGGAGAAACGTTGCCTGGCCTGATGACTCTCAATTTCTGCAGCAACATTCGGATGGTAGGGTCAGAATTTGGCTCAACAGCATAAAAGTGTGAATCCATCCTGCCTTGTATCAGTGGTGGTGGTGTAATGATGTGGGGGATATATTGTGCACAATTTGGGTCCATTCGTACAAATGGCCTCCACAGTCACCAGATCATAATCCAACAGAGCACCTTTGGGATGTGGTAGAACGAGAGATTTGCATTATGGATGTGCAGCCGACAAACCTGCAGCAACTGCGTGATACTATCATGTCAACATGGAGCAAAATCTCTGAGGAATATTTCCAGTACCTTGGTGAATCTATGCCATGAAGGATTAGGGCAGTTCTGAAGGCAAAGAGGCTCCAACCCGGTACCTAATAAAGTGGCCGGTCAGTACATCTAAAAGCAACTAAAGGTGAAGTTTGTTGTCTTTTTATTTATTTATTTTTATTTATTTTTGATAAAAGGCTCTTCTGCTCCCCAAGGCAGCATTTGATTTATTTAAATTATATATTTTATGTATATAATATAAATATTACAATTTCAAAAAAAAACAATTTAAAAATATATATAGTAGAATGTGAGTAGTTACAGAATTTTCAGCACCATTCCTCCAGTCTGTTGTGGTGTTGCTCGATCAGAAATCATGACTCTCATTCTGATTTGATGCTTAAAAAGGATTTCTGATTATTATCAGCGTCGAAAACTGATTCATGTTTGGTATAAGCATAATATATTTGTTTTTAAAATGATGGTTCACCCAAAACTGAACATTTTTTCATCATTTACTCATCGTACTCATCGTTCAAACTTGTCTTTCTTCTGTTGAACACAATAGTAGATATTTGAAAGTATATTGGAAACCTGTCATCATTGGTTGCCATTTCTCAGCTTTGATCAAAATATCTTCTGTAGCATTCAACAATGTGGCTTGAAACCACATCCGGGAGAGTAAATAAACAGTGAGTCAATTTTTGTGTGAACTATCCCTTTAAGCAATTCTTTCAACAGCAACTTTTTCAGAAGAAACCCGGTCACAATCATCCTTCAATATCAACGAATGACATCAGCGATGATGTCACAGGTGAACCTGCCATCATTCTTCTGACTTTTTGAAAATTAAAATTAAAAGGTCAGACCTTAAATTAAAAGTGTGAATTTGATGCAGGCAGGGGTGGGCTTGGGGGGCCCTAAGCGATTACAGGTAAGGTGTCCTATCATTGTAACTCAAAACGATTGCTTTTTATCTTTAGTTTAGGTTTATGGTTTTATTTTAAATAAACTGAATGTTAAAAATATATATATAATGTTACATTTATCTTCTTAATGTAAAATTTAATTCAACAAATTCACAAATAAGTTCAGAAACTATGCACAGTTAATCAGCCATATTTGCAATTAGATTTTAATATTTGCATGTCCAGTACGGACAGAACGTTCCACTATCCAGGGGGGCCCCCGGTTTTGAAAAGGAGTTATAATATTAAAATCTCAATGGGTAAAGATAGATTTTACAACATAAAGAAATGTATAAAAGAGCTTAATGATTAATATAGGCTTCTTGGCATTGGTCAGGGCCCCCTAATGGGGTATATGCACAGCTAGTGTTTTTCAGCCAATGATAAACTTACAGTGAAAGCTTAATGTGACTACTTTCCATTTCATTAGGTTCCTTTTACAGCATCACTGGTGAAATGTAAATACAATACATTCAGGTAAATCAGCCTGATCTCACGAGAAAACGTAAGTATTTTACGTTTGGCCAGTTTAGTGGCTAATTCATACGAGTTTAGTCATACGAAATTGTACAATTTTAAAAAGGAGACGTGGCACCTAACCCCACCCCTAAACCCAACCGTCATTGGGGGATGAGCAAATAGACTTTAGATGAAACTCTATTGAAAATACTGGGGTAAAATAAACTCTCATATTTTAAAAGCATGGTGGGGGGAGATGGAATTTAATGCAGTGCTTCTTGTCTGGTCTGAGACACTTTATATCACCAGGCTGGCTGGCTTGATTAAAACACAGACAGGTAGGGACTCGCTAATACTCAGACTATGGTCCTAGATCGCAAATTGTAAAACATTGAGGTGAAACTAACGAGCGACTTTGCAACAACATTTGGCCAGATCTGGAGACGAGTGACAGAGATTAAATATCTGTAAAATTGGCAGATATTGACCAAAAGTTGAAGTATTTTTCTACTTTTTCGGCTTCCCTGTGTTTTTCCTGCCAGATGACCTCGGCTGGAGAAAAAAACAACTTCTCCCGGAAAGCAAGATAAGGAGATGCTCTGAAACTCCTGCTCCCTGTCAAGGACACCTGTTAGACTCTACAGGTTTACACACACACACATACACAGCTACAGATAGACAATCACTACATATCCCCTCATCCCACGCCTTCGTGTGCTTTCACCCACTGGAGGGGGTATGTGGGTCTGTGACCAGCGCCCCATGGCTGCAGGACCAGATGGCTGCCCGCCCTCATCGGACTATATCCACATCCCCTGTTGCATTATGTCTTGTCTGTGTGTTATTGTGTTTAATTGCTGGGCTTTTTTTTCTCCCTGGTCTCACATTGCCCTAATTCAAGAGCAAGCTGAGAGGGAGTTTTTTCACCTCCCTCTCCTGAAATTCAATTCAACTCAGCTTTATTTGTATAGCGCTTTTACAATGTAGATTGTGTCAAAGCAGCTTCACATAAATGGTCATAGTAAATTGGAACATAGTAGTTGAGTTTTTAGTGTTTAAGTTCAGTTTAGCTCAATTTAGTGTGGTTTAATAATCACTTCTGAGAGTCCAAACACTGAAGAGCAAATCCATCGATGGGTCGCTCAACCGATCCCAAACCATGCAAGCTAGAGGCGACAGCGGAGAGGGAAAATAAACTTCACCTATTGGCGAGTGAAGAAAAAAAACCTTGAGAGAAACCAGGCTCAGTTGGGCACCACCATTTTAATTTCTCCACTGGCCAAACGTCTTGTGCAGAGCTGCAGTCTCTGGGCTGGACCTCAGCAAAGACTCGTCTGTCCCTGGAGTTTCACTGGAATCAGTCTCATATGGAATCCTTGGGATCATCTTGTCGCTGGTCTTGGATACAATCAGTGACTCCGCATAGTCTGAGGACCTCGGGATGAGTATCCCCAGGTGGAAATGGAGAATAAAGAGAATAATTAGCGTAGCTGCTGTTCATAGTGTATATAAGCAAGATGCAGAAACGTGTGTGGAACCCGCTAGGTGATGCACTGAGTGTATGCTTTACTAAACAGATAGGTCTTTAATCTAGTTTTGAATTGGGAGAGTGTGTCTGAGCCTCGGATGTTATCAGGTAGGCTGTTCCAGAGTTTAGGAGCCATAAAGGAGAAGGCTCGACCTCCTTTAGTAGACTTTGCTATTCTAGGTACTACCAGAAGCTCTGAGTTTTGATATCTTAAAGAGCGAGCTGGATTGTAGCGAGACAGAAGGTTGGTTAGATAAACAGGAGCTAGAATATTTAAAGCTTTATAGGTGAGAAGTAATATTTTAAATTCAATACGAAACCTAACAGGCAGTCAGTGTAAGGAGGATAAAATTGGGGTGATATGATCATATTTTCTAGACCTGGTAAGAACTCTGGCTGCTGCATTTTGTACTAATTGAAGTTTGTTAATAGAGGACGCTGGGCAGCCAGCAAATAGAGCATTACAGTAATCCAGCCTAGAAGTCATAAAAGCATGGACTAGCTTTTCTGCATCTGAGATGGATAGCATACTGCGTAACTATTTCTCAGATGAAAGATTTTCAGATTTCAGATGATATGATTTTCAAAAGTTAAAATGCTGTCTAATATGACACCCAGATCTTTTATTTTAGAGCTAACGCTAACTTTGTATCCCTCTAATTGTAGATTGAGTTGTGAGATCTGATGTGTACAAGATTTAGGCCCAATAATAGATCTTACTTCCTTTTTCTAAATGCTACCTCCTGTGACAACATGTCTTCCACTGAAAATTGTGATGTTGGTGTATGGTCGGGGGGTTCAATTTCTCTATACGAAAGTTTATGTGACAAATAAAGGCCTTATTTGATTTGATATCATGTCTATCAGGCAGTGAAGATCACTGATTGTAAATCAGACCTTAAACGTGGCAATTAGGACAGTTTAGCGGAAGCGATGAGGCTTGCTGGCTGAAATTAAAAGTCTGTGTGCATATAGCCTTTTCCCCAGGGCCCAAGTGGCTGCTTACCTTACTTATTGGTTAAGTCCGCCCCTGAATGCAGGCCATGCTTATTAAGTGAATAAGTTGAACTTCAGTCATTACCTATACTAACATAAAGAAAATAAATCAGGTGACGCACTGGGACTGAGCATCCGCTAACCCTGAAGCGTTCTCCTTTTTAGCACAAGAAGCACTTCTCATCTCCTTCAGCTCAAGAGCCACCTGAACTCCGCCTGTGATGAGAGCAAATTCACCATGAGTCTGGATCTCTCCGGTTCTGCAAGCCTTTGCACGTCTGTTTTTTGCAGAAGTAAATCTAACATTAAACTTCATGTCTGTGTCTGTGTGTGTGTAAGAGAGAGAGAGTGAGAATGCTAGCTTCACATTTTCTATTAGTTTCCCCTCTTATTTAAAGCAGTTTCTTGTTCCACTTACCTCATCATATTTGCTCCGTCATATGCAGCAGAATTGTTGGTTTAGGTATTTTTATTGATTTTCATTTTTTTAAAGAAGAAAGAACAACAATACAAACCCATACCAATCCAACAGCGGGATAGCGCTTACATTAGCCAAAAGTAAACAAATATTCAATCGTACATGTAGTACATGTTTAAATACAAATACAAAGAAATAATAATAACAAAAAATAAAAACAAATTTTAAAAAATTAAATAAATACATTTTACAAACATATAACCATACATATAATATGTACAACAAAATCGAATTATTTGAGATTTTCCGCATAATCAATAAAAGGTTGCCACACCTTTAAAAAATTCCCCCTCCGACCCTCTTCATGAAAACCTGATTTTTTCCAAATAAAGACATGACATAGTTTCTCTAATCCACTGAGCTTGAGTGGGAGGACGAGAATCCTTCCATTTTAGCAAAATAGCCCTACATGCCTATGAAGTGGAAAAAGCACAGATTTTACACATGCAACAGAATTATTTTTTTTGTTCCCAGAATTGCAACAGAAAATGACCGTAGTTGCTTTTGATACAAAGCTCCTTCCGACTGGAACAATCTCCCTTCCTTTTCAGATCAATTAAATCACTTCGTCTTTTCAGAGCTAATTTATTTTCCTTTTCGTTGTTTGTACTTTTGATTTTATGTTTTTGATTTTTTTTAGGCTTCAGATTGTGGGAAGTGTTTCAGGTGGAGTGTACTGCTTGTTTGTTTGTTTTGTTAGTTGTATGTTTGGACGTGTTGGATTTATGAACTTTCTAGGACCCTCTTGAAAATGAGATGATTCATCTCAAGGGGCTATCCCTTTCAGTAAATAAATAAATTACAAAAGTTTTTGTTATATGATTTAGATTTCACCTGCTGACATGATTTTTCTCCTCTTCATTTCTTCTTTAAAGGATTTAAGATGCTAATTACTGTTGAAATGAAATCTTGTGATAAGGGTCTATTGGGTCTATACCAGCTATGATGTATCTTTATGTATATATAAATATTTAGTTGGTCAGAATTATTAGCCCCCTTTGAATTTATTTTTCTTTTTTAAATATTTCCCATATGATGTTTAACAGAGCAGGGAAATTTTCACAGTATGTCTGATAATATTTTTTCTTTTGGAGAAAGTCTTATTTGCTTTATTTTGGCTAGAATAAAATAAGTTTTAAATTTTTTTAACACCATTTTAAGGTCAATATTATTAGCCCCTTTTAAGCTTGTTTTATTTTTGACTGTCTACAGAACAAACCATCGTTATACAATAACTTGCCTAATTACCATAACCTGCCTAGTTAACCTAATTACCCTTGTTAAGCCTTTAAATGTCACTTTAAGCTGTATAGAAGTGTCTTGAAAAATATCAAGTCAAATATTATTTACTGTCATCATGGCAAAGAAACAATAAATCAGTTATTAGAGATAAGTTATTAAAACTGTTATGATTAGAAATGTGTTGAAAAAAATCTCCCCATTAAACAGAAATCGGAGAAAGAAATAAACGGGTGAATAATTCAGGGGTGTTAATAATTCTGACTTCCATTGTATGTATTTATTTATTTATTTAATTTATTATTATTATTAAATTTTATTTTATTTATTTTTATTTTTTGCAGTTATGAAGAAACCAAATCCATGTGTTTTTGCCATGACCTAATTTTATCTTTTGGACGATGTTTTGTTGTTGCATTTATGATAATTGTTTTGGTGAAAATTATTAAAACATTCTTTTGCACTTATGAGTTTAAATGATAGTCGTCTTCAGAATTGTTCATTTTATGTATAAGTTTACATTCCTTTCCGCAATATGTATGTACAGTTCCTTATAGAATATTAAAAGCTGAAGAAAATATATAAAATCTACAGTAAAATTACAGCAAAAAAGCAAGAAACATGTTTTGAAATATGGGAAATTTCTGTAATTTAACGTGCCGTTACTTTACTTTTTGTCCCCGACACAACAGATTTTCCCTTTTTGGTTTTTCTCCTCTTTATGTCACAGTAGCGTGTTTTCATCCCCCTGTTTTATGCACATTTTGGAGACGTGCATTAATAATGGTTGATGGAAACGCCATCATGCGCATAAATTTTTAAAAAGTGCATTAAAAAAACATGCGCATAACTGAGTAGGATCAACTTTAATAAGAACAGATGCGCATAAACTATGATGTAAACACTTTTAGCGAACAAATTCCAGTATGCGAAATAATAAGTGAAGTTTATTCATAAACTAATTTCGAGAGGATCACGTGCTTATGATTTATCACGGCCGGTCTCATATTAGCTAATCACTATCTTCCAATCATATGAGCCCTAAGCTACTATAAATAGCCACAGTTTTCAGTTCACTTGATCTTCGTTTGGAAGAAACCCCCCTTCCTCCCCTATTCTCCTCCTTTATCACTGATCGGGCGGCACGGCGGCCCAGTGTTTAGCACTGTGAGCCCCACAGCAAGAACACTGCCGGTCCTGGTCCCGCCAGGCCGGTAGGCATTTCTGTGAGGAGTTTGTATATTCTCCCCTTGTCCGCGTGGGTTTGCCCCGGGTTCTCCAGTTTCCTCCCACCATCCAAAGATAAACAACATGCATAACAATCAAGCAATTGTCTAACCCCTTTTCTCATGTGTTCCCTCAAGGATCCCTTGAGCTCAGGGCTCTCTCCTGGGACAGCATGCCAAACAAGCTTTTGATAGATCATCAGCTAAGTGTGAACTCTTGAACGTCATGTGATTTTGTTTTAAGAGATAATTTGATGATAAAATTGTGTGCTAATGGAAAAACCAAGCGGCAACCTCCCGCTCTCCCTCAGGAAGCCAATACGGAAGTAACTAAAACTGCAATTCATCTGAAATTCCGCTAGTCCTGGCCGCTCCTGGCTCCAAAACAGAGCAAATTTCAAATGAGCCCACTGTTAGAATGGCCAACTTTACAGCAGAAAAAAGGTGTTTACAGCCTGGCACAAAAAAAGATTTTGGTTAATACAGCTAATATTACCCTTCATGACAACTGTGAGGGGGGTGAATTTTATTATAACTCATCTGTTTCCTTTATATTAAGTTATATTAAGTTTGCATTAAGGGAGTGGCCACTTGAGTGACAGCTAGGTCTCGCTGGTCACCGTCACGTCACCTCAGCTGAATCCTGCAGATTAGCCACTGAACTCGGCATATTTATCGTATTTCTGTGATGTTTTATGTGGCTTTACACAGTCAACTGCCTTTTGGACTTGTTTCCTACAATTATTAGATGGCATGGCATGCTGAGTGCACTTAATTGTGCTCACAAACCATTCACATGGCCTCCGTTTCCCATGTCAGTAAAGTTATATACTTATACACCATCTCTATACATGTATTTGTTTTATTTAAGATCATTTATCGTTTATATTTATATTTAGAGCTGTAATGCACTTCAGAATCTGTCAGATTGATTAGCTGTAGGCTCTAGAACAGTCGTCCGAAGTGTTGTCATACAGTGTTATGCTGGATTTCATCAATAGTCTTACATTAACTAACACAGACTATATCTGAAGTGTTTGGAAGTAATTCGCGTTTTCCTCCTGTTGAAAAACGTCATAAGAACAATGTTTAGTGGCTCAATGTGTTACAGCAGTGTTTTTACAAGTCTAAACACTATTGATATAGTGTACAACCAAGCACAAGTGGTCAGAATACAAACGAGTCACAGGTGATAAAGTATTAAGCATTTCTCCCAAACTAAAGTGTGTCTGAGCCAGGTCCAAGCTAAATGTCAGCAGGTGTCTGTAGCTCCGCTCACTCTCCGCCTCTTTGCTCTTGTTTGGTATCCCGCCGTGGGTGTGATGCATGCGAACATAATGGCGACGGTTGGCCGCGCCTTCTTGTGGCTTCTTTTGCGCTCTTTAGAAACCTATGGGTGACGTCACGGACACTACGTCCATATATTTTACAGTCTATGGGATAAACCAGCACTCTGTAAAACATCTCACATGTTGTTTTGGTCGTTTTAAACGCCTTAAATATTTCAGTATTAATGTTATAATATTATTAATGACCTCCAGAATCAACAGCATCTGTGCTCTGCGTCTGACACCTTCAAACGCCACTGCGCGTTCACTGCGTGTCAGGATTGCCTTCTGAGGCACAAGTCAGTTATTAAATGAAGAAAAGATTCACGCAGCTTCTCCTACCGCAGCAAATTCAGTTTTTACTGTTGATTTTTGGAGACAGTTGATCAGGAAGTGACGATTTTGTTCTCTTTGACTCATTGGAGCTAGTTTCTGTGCCCAACGATAGCGAAATTACAGCCTCCCTGGGAAACTCTATGCCAGGGTACTGGAGAGGAGGATCCGGTCGATAGTTGAACCTAGGATCTAGGAGGAACAATGCAGTTTTTGTCCAGGTTGTGGTAAACTGGACCAGCTTTATACCCTCACCAGGGTGCTCGAGGTTTCATGGGAGTATGCCCAACCAGTCCACTTGGTGAAGGCATTCGACCGTGTCCTTGGTGGCATTCTGTGGAGGGTGCTCTGGGATTATAGGGTCAGAGGCATTCTGTTAAAGGCTGTCTCGTCTCTGTATAAGCAGAGTAGGAGTTTGGTTCACATTACCAGCAATAAGTCAAACTTGTTTCCAGTGCCTGTTGGCTAGGAGCCGCTGCTTCTTCACATCGAGAGAAGTCAGCTGAGGTAGCTCGGGCATCAGATGCCCCCTGGATGCCTACCTAGAGAGGTGTTTAAGCAGGGCCGGAGTGGGACTCCTTTTCAGCCCTGGAGTTTCAAGCCTCAGACCGGCCCACCTCAATTCACGACTGACTATATTAAAATAAGGTCATTTCCAATTCAGTTTCTAATGACACTATCACGTCTTTTTTGAGAAAACAGCTGCTTTAGAACTTCAAATGTTCAACAACCCTAACAGTATTATATGTCTTAACAATAAAAATGAAAAAAACATCATACTCAGACCAAACCCGGGTCGGCGGCGTTGTGATCTATCGTGCTAACCACTGGACCACGACAGTTGTATAGTGTTACGAACCGCACAGTTTTGCTGCGTGTATGTTCTTTCTGTCTCTCTCTTTCTCTCTCTCTCTTTGTACCGGCCCTGTCATTTTCTCAGGTACCGCCTACTTTGTAGCACTATTGGCTGACAGGACTGCCAATCCTAATCAACCGTGTGACGATGACTTCTCTCTCTGCCAATCGCGTTCGTTGCAGAGCCCTTTAAAAACGGAAGCGGCATCGGGGAGAAATCAGCTGTTGTTGTTTTGGCGTGTTGTCTGTTTGGTGGTGTCCGTGTGCGTTGTCGCTTTTACTGATGTGTGCTTTGATTGAGATCTGTTGATGTTGACTTTGAGGGAGTAACTGATGACTTTGAGTGAGATTTGTTTGAGAGTTCTGACGTGTGTTTCTGCATCTATAGCCCGCTAATGCTCCATTCAAAACCTTCTGTGACTTGACAAGGGAGATCTGGAACAACATAGTAAGTCACGTGACACATATTTGCACGCAGGATTATTGATGTATAGGCACACTAGTTAGCGAAGTGCGGTAATTTTGTATTTTTATTTATTAGTTAGAGCAAGTTCAGGGCGCTTTGCGCTGAAGACTTTTCTTTTCATATTGTTATTTTCTTATTTAGTGGATTGGGGAGGAGATTAAGGGAATGTTTTTGTTATATTTATTTCTTTGATTTCCATGCGCAAACTTCAGTTCCCTCTCCTATTTGTCTTGGTTCTTTTCAAATTTATCTTATGGTTTGTAAATATTGTAAATAATGTGGGAGCAATAAATCTTTTGCGATGTTTTTCAACATCAGTTTATACTTTGGTCATCTTTATGTTACTCCTTTTAATACCCTGGACAAATTGCCATCAAGGATCTTAACATATAGAGACAGGTGGCTCATCTGAGTTATATCCTCATTAACCTGCAGACTGGTTCTATATAAAAAGAGCAGAGCTGCGGTAAAATAATGAATAAGAAGGCTGTGGTCAAGTAAATAAATAAATTAATTTAAAAAGTGTGACTGCTGAGAGCAACAGATTCTGGAGCTAGGGACACCGGCCCTCGCGGCCAAAAAACGGACCGGCCCACCGGGAATTCTCCCGGTCCTCCCGATTATCCAATCCGGGCCTGTGTTCCAGGCATGTCCCATAGGGAGGAGGCTTCGGGAAAGTCCCTGAACACCTTGGCGGGACTATGTCTCTTGGCTGGCCTGAGAACGCCTTAGGATCTCCCCAGAGGAGCTGGAAGAAGTGTCTGAGGAGACGCTAGTCTAGGGCTCTCTCCTAAGACTGCTGCCTCCATGACCTACCCCCGGAAAAGCGGACAAAAATGAGATGAGATGACTCGTTGAATGAAAATGCTGCTTTATTCACATCTTTCATGTGATATTCCTGTGTTGCGCGTGTATATTTAACTTGCATCTTTGCATGGAAACATAACTATTGACTCCTTGACACTGGGTTTGCAGTTGTAAGAAACTATAGTCTGCCCCGACCCAGATCCCCCTCCACAATTAATATGTTTCCATCCAAAGATGTGAATTAAACTCATGGGTTATTGCACATTTGGAATTTAGTTTCCAATGGGACTCTTTTCCAGCACATGGTGTCTGAATCTTGTAAACATGTTTGCTCAATACTGGACGCGGTGGCCTAGAAATTTCATACAGGATGAATGTTCCTGTGTGGCGCATCGGGTCGGGCATCTTTCACATGACGGGAATTAGAATAGTATGATCTATGGGATTGCAGCTGATCTCCAAAACTCCTGCACCCTCAGGAACTCTGAAACTGTCTGTTTGGGGATCATTTTGATGCAGGACAGAGGATGGAAACTGGGGTCCGTTCTTCGTACGTGGATTACTCAGTTAGCTGGATTTGGATATTGACGATTTGACACGATCCAGGATCGTTTCGTTCTTCAAAGCTGATCCGAGAGTTGTTGTCATAGCAACAGATCTGCTAGGTCAAACCTGATTGGGAGCAGGTTCAATTCATATAAACAGGATTAGATCGGCTCAGTTCAAGCAAAGATAATACAGAAAGTATGTACCGAATTCTGATATTTTCTTACAGTAGTAGTTATATACACTTGGGAAAATGGTACATATTTTTAAACTATATATATAAAGTTAAAGTCATTAATAAAATAAATAAAGTTATACATATTAATAAAACGTATGCAATCTGCACCCTCGAAATGAAAGTACAAAGACTGCCACCAGGGGTCCGTTCTTCGTACCTCGCTTAAATGATCTAAGATGATTTGGCAGATCCTGGATCTTTTAATCTTGATAACTGATCTCTCACTAATTTGGTTCTTCAAACAAGTTCGTGAATCAGATTAGAATGTCTGGATAAACTGATCTGAGATCGCTGCGTGTGTTGTGAAGGACAGATCTATCAATCCTCGAAATCATGATCAGCAATGCAGCGATTGGCTGACGGCACAGCAGCGTAATGACATCATCTGATTAATATTCAATTATCCATGTGAGCAAAATTACATCAAATTAGCAGTAAACGGCTTGTTAAATATGACACGCAAGAACTTTCCACATGTGTTATGAGCTGCAGGCTTTACACTTTCTTGTGTCAAGAGTATTCATCATGTATTTCAGTGCATATCAGTGTATTTAGTTCCACATTTAGAAAATATTGTCTATATTATTGTAGCTGTTTTTTAATCGGCGTAAAGAATAACTGGTTGTTTACAAAATCATTTTGATATTGGTAAAGGCGTCTGCAACTTTTGTGAAGCTTCAAATCACTATTAACTATCAAAACATGTTTATGACTGCATAATTATTGCTTTAAAATAAGTCACATATTCTGCATTTCTATCATACACAATTTGTACTAAAGCGATCTAAAAAGTTCATATCAATAAGTTTTCTCTTTGCACCACCAGGTGGCAGTCTTTGTACTTTCATTTCGAGGGTGCAGATTGCATACGTTTTATTAATATGTATAACTTTATTTATTTTATTAATGACTATAACTTTATATATATATAGTTAAAAAATATGTACCATTTTCCCAAGTGTATATAACTACTACTGTAAGAAAATATCAGAATTCAGAACATACTTTCTGTATTATCTTTGCTTGAACTGAGCCGATCTAATCCTGTTTATATGAATTGAACCTGCTCCCGATCAGGTTTGACCTAGCAGAACTGTTGCTATGACAACAACTCTCAGATCAGCTTTGAAGAACGAAACGATCCTGGATCGTGTCAAATCGTCAATATCCAAATCCAGCTAATTGAGAAATCCACGTACGAAGAACGGACCCCTGGTGGTGCAAAGAGAAAACTTATTGATATGAACTTTTTAGATCGCTTTAGTACAAACTGTGTATAATAGAAATGCACTATATGTGACTTTTTTTTAAAGCAATAATACATTTATGCAGTCATAAACATGTTTTGATAGTTAATATGCCAGTGATTTGATGCTTCACAAAAGTTGCAGACGCCTTTACCAATATGAAAATGCTTTTGTAAACAACCAGTTATTCTTTACACAGATTAAAAAACGGCTACTATTATAAAGAAAATATTTTCTAAATGTAGAACTAAATACATTGATTTGCATTGAAATACATGATGAATACTCTTGACAAATGAAAGTGTAAAGCCTGCAGCTCACAACAAATGTGGAAAGTTCTTGCGTGTCATATTAAACAAACCGGTTACTGCTAATTTGATGTAATTTTGCTCACATGGATAATTGAATATTAATCAGATGATGTCATTACGGTGCTGTGCCGTCAGCCAATCATTGCATTGCTGATCATGATTTCGAGGATCGATAGATCTGTCCTTCACAACACACGCAGCGATCTCAGATCAGTTCATCCAGACATTCTAATCTAATTCGCGAACTTGTTTGAAGAACCAAATTAGCGAGAGATCAGTTATCAAGATTAAAAGATCCAGGATCTGCCAAATAATCTTAGATCATTTAAGCGAGGTACGAAGAACGGACCCCTGGGGTCCGTTCTTCGTACGTGGATTACTCAGTTAGCTGGATTTGGATATTGACGATTTGACACGATCCAGGATCGTTTCGATCTTCAAAGCTGATCCGAGAGTTGTTGTCATGGCAACAGTTTTGCTAGGTCAAACCTGATCGGGAGCAGGTTCAATTCATATGAACAGGATTAGATCGGCTCAGTTCAAGCAAAGATAATACAGAAAGTATGTACCGAATTCTGATATTTTCTTACAGTAGTAGTTATATACACTTGGGAAAATAATACATAATTTTTAAATATATATATAAAGTTATAGTCATTAATAAAATAAATAAAGTTATACATATTAATAAAACGTATGCAATCTGCACCCTCGAAATGAAAGTACAAAGACTGTCACCTTGTGGTGCAAAGAGAAAACTTATTGAAATGAACTTTTTAGATCGCTTTAGAACAAATTGTGTATAATAGAAATGCAGAATATGTGACTTTTTTTGAAGCAATAATACATTTCAGCAGTCATAAACATGTTTTGATAGTTAATATGCCGGTGATTTGATGCTTCACAAAAGTTGCAGACGCCTTTACCAATATGAAAATGCTTTTGTAAACAACCAGTTATTCTTTATACACCGATAAAAAAACGGCTACATTAAAGAAAATCTTTTCTAAATGTAGAACTAAATGCATTGATTTGCATTGAAATACATGATGAATACTCTTTACACATGAAAGTGTAAAGCCTGCAGCTCACAACAAATGTGGAAAGTTCTTGCGTGTCATATTTAACAAGCCGTTTACTGCTAATTTGATGTCATTTTGCTCACATGGATAATTGAATAATAATCAGATGATGTCATTACGCTGCTGTGCCGTCAGACAATCGTTGCATTGCTGATCATGATTTCGAGGATCGATAGATCTGTCCTTCATAACACACGCAGCGATCTCAGATCAGTTCATCCAGACATTCTAATCTGATTCGCGAACTTGTTTGAAGAACCAAATTAGCGAGAGATCAGTTATCAAGATTAAAAGATCCAGGATCTGCCAAATCATCTTAGATCATTTAAGCGAGGTACGAAGAACGGATCCCTGGTCGAGGAGACTGTTTATATTTATAGATCTGTTATATGTCCAGAATTGCAGTACATTACAAGCACTTTTCATAGACTTTCTTAAATGAACCTGTAAACTTTTAAAAATATTTCCCTATTGATGTTTAACAGAGCAAGGAAATTTTCACAGTATGTCTGATAATATTTTTTCTTCCGAAGAAAGTCTTGTTTTTTTCGGCTAGAATAAAAGCGGTTTTTAATCTTTTAAATGCATTGTAATGTCAATATTATTAGCCCCTTTCAGCTATATTGTTGTTGGATTGTCTACAGAACAAACCATCATTATACAATAACTTGCCTAATTAACCTAGTTAAGCCATTAGATGTCGCTTTAAACTGAATACCAGTCTCTTGAAAAGTATCTATTCATGTACTGTCATCTCCATTAAACAGAAATTGGGGAAAAAATAAACAGGGGGGCTAATAATTTTGGAGGGTTAATAATTCTGACTTCAACTGCATTGATTTGTCAGGACCATGCACAACAATGCATTAAAAGTGCTGTTAGTTTTTGACTCTTCTGAAGCATAAGAATATCATAATATGTTTGCAGATATTTAGGAAACATGCTGAGTGAACATTCTTGTTTATCTAAAAAAAACAATGCTAAAGTTAGATATTCTGCTTTGAAAATGTGCGTTACGTTCTGGACCCTCTGTCTTTGTTTTCCCTTAAAACCCGTCCAATGCCAGTTTGCCAATTAGATTTCAGCACCAGGGTTGTGTTGTTGGAAAACCGCATATTTGATTGAATCATTCAGAAAAGCTCTCATAGTGTGCTTCAGCGACCGAAACGCGACCTCCGGTGGACAGTAGCAGACTCCTAAATGAGATACAGATTCAGAGTTCCACATGATCATATCACTTAGCAAATAATATTGTTACGAATTAAATTAGAACTTCCTAATCAAAAAGAGGTTTAACCAAAACTTAACAAAATAACAGGGATTACAAATAAAATCCCTGGTGCCCCCGTGCTCTCTCTCCAAAAAAAAATAAACCAAAAACACAACCACTGAGATTTATCAAGAAATATGATTTATTTACAGAAATAAGGAGCAAATATAACAGCGGGAGGGGTTCAGCCAAAATAAATGACTATAAACCAAGCTAACCAAGTTAGATTAAACTTCCCTAGAAAGTAGATAATAAAATAAAATACAGAAAACTTACCTCCCTACTAACAAACACAGGAGAAAACGAAAATAATAAACAAAAGGCACCAAACCTTCCTACCATGCTCCAAGCCAGACAGAAAACCAGGTTTCTCCAGTTAGACTTAAAGGTGCAGTAGGAGATCTTCCACAATGCCACAACTCGACACAGAGACACATTAACACCTCACTGCCAACTAGCGTTTCGGAAGTGTTAATGCAGACCCACAGAGACAGTGCGCGGAAGTATAAATGCACAGCTAAGGGTGTTGCTTGCGCCGTGGGTTACACCAGTCACTTGACGAGTCACTGTGTCGAGTTTCTTCGCTGCTGTTTTGCTTTTCCTGAACACTTCCGGGATGTACAAGTGGCTCAAACTCGCTCATTTTGAGGCAGGAACCGGCGGACGTGCAACAACTTTAACTATGAGGTAAACACAAAACAAAACTTTCCATCCCGAGCTCCTTCACGGGACTCCACACTTGTAAACAATCGCTCCATCAGGGTCGCCCCATTCGCGTGGCTCTCGGTCCCGCCCAGACTCGTCAGCGCTACTAAGCCGACCAATCACAGAGCTTGCGCTACGCGTTGTTGCGACGTGTAGTTACATTTTTTGAGAGGTGCATGTCAGCGACGCCAACGGCCACAGCGAAGTGTTATGCGTCAGCGCCGTAGCATACGCCGGCGTTTGACGCAGAAGTATAAATCAGCCTTAATGCTTAAGACGTGAGGTGTCGGGGTGGTGGAGGGATGCTAAAGTCGTGAGATGCTGCAGGTAAGACAGCTTTGGTGTATATAGGGATTTGTTCAAGAACTGATTTGATAATAGAATAATTGTCAATAACGTATTCGATACTGAAACTTCTGCGCGTACTCCTTCTGAAATTTGTTTACAAAACATCACTTAATTTTAATAATTACTAATATTGTGATATTCAAGATTTGTGAAGTCATACAGCTCTGGATAACCCAAAACAGCAACCCCAAGTGTCTCCTCCATCTTCAAAAGTCTCCATTGTTGTCATGATAACACAAACACAGCAGGTGCCTGGACGGAAACCCCACCTCTGCTTTCATTTGATTGCAGAATGAACAAGACGTGACTGACGTAACACGCCTTTTCTGCTCAGAGTTAGCTTTTTTCAACTGAGAGTGCATGGCGTGCAAGAGTAAAAATGTGAGGCGCGGAAGGCGCATAAGCAGCGCGCAAAACGCTCGCGGCCATTAGTAACCCCCATAGCAAAATTTATCTGGCCTAGATCTGGCCCACACCATCCGCATTTGCTTGGCCCACATGCCGCAGTGAGTTACGGTACATGACGGGACCAAGTCTGACTTCCATACAAGAGGCAAACATGGACCATATCTGGGCCAAGTCTCAGCCAAGTTAATAACCCATAACTGGGCCAAATATGTTGATGTGTCGCGACTGCAATGTTTTTATTAAACCCTTGAAGCATTTCGCTTTATGGCTGTGCTTTTTCTTGAAGCGACCTGAACTTTCTCAAAAATAATTCAAATGTTTTTTTTTTTAAAGTGGGTAAAGATAGACCAAACTTACATGGCCCACAAATACATTTAAACATCTGGGCCAAATACTACATTTGATATCTGGCCCAAGTCTTGAGTGCCGCCTGTAAGATGGTGCCACCTTAGCCAAACCTGGGCCATGTTTGGCACACGTGCTGTATGCCAGTGCCGGACGAAATGCCTACTGTGCCAGCTTTATGCCAAATCTGGGCCAGAATTCTTTGCTACCTGGGAAACCATTAAAAAAGGCACCTCTCAATGCAAAAAAACACGTTCGGTGAGATCAGCCTTTAAATCAGCCTTTAGGCTCGATCATCAGACTCGTTTCTCAATCTGGTAACCTGTGCATGCGTTTGTTTTGATCCATGAGTGCAATACCCAGTTCAACCACTAGGTGCCAAACTTACATACTGCACCTTTAAGAAAAAGGTAAATCCAATGAATCATTTTTCAGTGTCAAAAAAGTTTCTAACCTGCGCTCAAACGTTAAAAGATTTTCATTAGAAAGTGTATACTCAATAAGGAAAGAGAAATGTTGGCAGGAGGGTTTTGTGGGCGTTTAATACCAGATGAAGGATTACACCGACTATTTATTTTGCTCTGATGAATCATTCAGCAAACAACCCGGAACAAGTGTTAGGAAATGAAAACTTGCTCTATTAAATTAGATTTTAATGCAGAAAGTCTTATATAAAGTCTGAAGATGCTCAAATCCAGCATCAGTCATGACAGATTGTGAATAATTCTGACTTCAGGGGGTTTCTGTCTCTCCAAGTGTCTGAGACGGATGCAGGTTTGATGAAGTCAGTGTTCAGTAAAGCTCCGTTTCTCTGCTGTTTTCTTCAGTGTATTTGCTGGAGGAGGATCTAAACAGGGCGGCACGGTGGCTCAGTGGTTAACACTGTCATCTCACCGCTAGAAGGAGCCAGTTGGCATTTCTGTGTGAAGTTTGCATGTTCTCCCCGTGTTGGTGTGGGTTTCCTCTGGGTGCTCCGGTTTCCCACACAAGTCCAGACACATGTGCTGTAGGGGAATTGAATGAACTTAATTGGTCCTAGTGTATTAGTGTGAGAGTGTATGGGTATTTCTTAGTATTGGGATGTGGCTGGAACGGCATCTGCTGTGTAAAACATATGCTGGAGTATTTGGCGGTTCATTTTGCTGTGGCGACCCTTGATAAATAAGGGACTAAGCAGAATGAATAATTGTTTTTGTTTTTTTTTTTCTTACTATGGAAGTTGATGGTTACCGGTTTTCAGCTCTCTTCAAAATATCTTCTTTTGTGTTCAATAGAAGAAAGAAGATATTTTGAAGAATGTTAGAAACCTGTAACCATTGACCTCTATTATATTTGTTTTTCCTATATGGGAGTTGATGGTTGCCGGTTTTCAGCTTTCTTTAAAATATCTTATTTTATGTTCAGTAGAAGAAAGAAGATATTTTGAGAAATGTTGGACACCTGTAACCATTGACTTCCATTGTATGTGTTTTTTCTTATTATGGAAGTCAATGGTTACCGGTTTTCAGCTTTCTTTAAAATATCTTATTTTATGTTCAGTAGAAGAAAGAAGATATTTTGAGAAATGTTGGACACCTGTAACCATTGACTTCCATTGTATGTGTTTTTTCTTATTATGGAAGTCAATGGTTACTGGTTTTCAGCTTTCTTCAAAATATCTTATTTTATGTTCAGTAGAAGAAAGAAGATATTTTGAGAAATGTTGAACACCTGTAACCATTGACTTCCATTGTATGTGTGTTTTTTTACTATGGAAGTCAATAGTTACCGGTTTTCAGCTTTTTTCAAAATATCTTATTTTACGTTCAGTAGAAGAAAGAAGATATTTTAATATCTGGTAACAAAAATCTAAAAATATTGAGAATATTGAGCAGCCTTATTGTTGTGAGGCGACAGTGCTAACCACCTCAAATGAGCTCATGTGTGGTACAAACTCTGGACCTTTGTCAGTGAGGGGTGGGTCTTTCCTACCACCAGAAACCCAGTCTGGCTATGGGCCAGACTTTAAATAAAAAAGAACTCTTCCAAACAGAACGAACTAATCTACCTTGAATTCAAGGAACTGTTCTATTTAATGAACTTGTAAAATGGGTCTACTGTATATAGAACTGTTTTGGGGGTTCCATATGAAGCGCATGATCGAACCATTTTTGCATTAAATAAAAATCTAGTGGGCAGCACAGTGGCTCAGTGGTTAGCTCTATGACCTCATAGCAAGAAGGTTGCTGGTTTGAGTCCCGGCAGGTCCAGTTGGAGTTGTTGTGTGGAGTCTGCATGTTCTCCCTGTGTTGGCGTGGGTTTTCTCTGAGTGCTTCGGTTTCCCCCACAGTCCAAAGACATGCGCTATAGATGAATTAAATAAACTAAATTGACCTTAGTGCATGAGTGTGTGTGTGTGTGTGTGTGTGAATGCGAGTGTATGGGTGTTTTCCAGTACTGGGTTGCAACTGGAAGGGCATCCGCTGTGTAAATCAAATGCTGGAATAGTTAGCGGTTCATTGTGCTGTGGCGACCCCTGATACATAAGGGACTGAGCCGAATGATTTGTAAGCCTATAATTTTAAGCCACACTCGTGCATCTTGTCATATATAAGATTCACATTGATTCCCTTTCACTGACATTGACTGAAGCACAGAGCTGCCGGAGACTGTAAAGCATCTTTGTGTTGTCTGGAGTGATGTAATGTTAACTGTGGGAGGCGTTTCTCCTTGAATTCAGCCTCAGGGTTTATGTTGAGAATGAGCAGGAAGTGTTTCACACAGAGAAGCTCTCCAAAAAAAGTGCTGATTCACAGGAGCTTTAAGCCACATCAATACTGAAGATCTTTGCATTTGCTTGGCCAGGAACAATGGCCGTGTTGTTGGCTGGTATAATGTTGAGGAAGTTTGGCTTCATGTGGACGGAGCGTCTCATGGATGCTAATCAACTTCCCCAAAAAACACACAGCAGCGTCCGCTTATAGTATGTGCTTAAAGGGATAGTTCACCCCCCCAAAAAAATAAACATTCTGTCATAATTTACTCTGTCTTTACGTGTTTAAAACCTTCTGTTGAGCACAAAACATTTTGACACAATTGTTGAAAACCTGTAACCATTGACTTCCATTGTGTTTGTTTTTCCTATATGGAAGTTGATGGTTACAGGTTTTAAACTTTTTTCAAAATATTTTTTTTTGCGTTCGATAGAAGAAAGAATATATTTTGAGAAATGTTGGAAACCAGTAACCATTGACTTCCATTGTATTTTTTTCTTACTATGTAAGTCGATGGTTACTGGTTTTCAGCTTTTTTCAAAATATCTTCTTTTGCGTTCAATAGAAGAAAGAAGATTTTCTGAAGAAAGTTGGAAACCTGTAACCATTAACTTCCACTGTATGTTTTTTCTTACTGAGAAAGTTGATGGTTACCAGTTCCCAGCTTTCTTCAAAATATCTTCTTTTATGTTCAATGGAAAAAGAAGATTTTTTGAAGAATGTTGGAAACCTGTTATCATTGACTTCCATTGTATGTGTGTTTTTTGTTTTTTTCTTACTATGGAAGTTGATGGTTACCGGTTTTCAGCTTTTTTTCAAAATATCTTCTGTTGTGTTGAACAGAAAAAAGAAGATATTTTGAAGAATGGAAACCTGTAACCACTGACTTCCATTTTATGGGTTTTATCTTACTATGGAGGTTGATGGTTGCTGGTTTTCGGCTATCTTCAATAATAGAAGATTGTTTAATGTGTTTAATAGAAAAATAGATGACATTTTAAAGAATGTTGGAAACCTGTAACAATTGACTTCCAGGTAACGCTTTCTTTTACAACCCGCAAAGTACCGCGTAAGTACAGTGAAATTACAGTGTACTTTTCTGTACGTACTGTGTAAGTATAATGAACGTATGTGTAGGTATAAGGGAACAAACCGTAATGTTTGGGTAATAAGGGGGTAACAACCAGATGTTCATCACGAAAATTACCGCGTAAGTAAAGTGAAATAACGGTGTACTTTTCTGTACCTATAGTGTAAGTATAAATAACGTTTACTTGGGTATAAGGGAACAAACTGTAATGCTTGGGTAATAAGGGGGTAACAACCAGATATTCAGCATGAAAAGTACCGCGTAAGTACAGTGAAATAACGGTGTACTTTTCTTTAAATTGCAAAAGAACAAACCATATTGTTTGCGTAAAAGGGAGTAACAATAAGATATCCATCACGCAAAGAACCGCGTAAGTATATTACGTTTACGATGTACTTTTCTTCAAGTATTGTATACATATTATGAAGAATTATGCAAGGATGGCGACAACCTATTGCTATCTGCAAATGTACTGTACATGCACCTGCGTGAGTACATTAGTACTCTTATTCAGTGCTTGAGTTTTATATGGGGTGTTTAATGAATAAAAGGTTTACAACCTGTGAAATTATGAACCCTTATTGTATACTGTATGTATTTTAAATCTGCAATTCAATATAAAATATATTTCCATACACTACTTACCTTATGTTTACTCGTCGATCTCACCAAAGCCATCAATGTCTCCACAACTCACTATCAACAAATAACTTTGCATGATATAGGCCTACCGTCAGGGTTCAATGCAGATTAAAACAGGCTCGCATCTTTACTGCTGTTGCACAGGGGGGCAAACTGTTGCATTTCAGTAAATGTATAGCTGATGCTTTATAGAAAAATCTAGTAATTTGGTCTTCAATCAATAAAAACTGCTGCTGTAGTTTACTCTGTTCTTAGTGTTCACGTACACACTAGTGTGTTGAAGTTCAGCTTCTTCCCTCTTTGTTCCCTGTAGTTAAAGGGTAAATACCATATTTGTTCCTCCCTTGTTCCCTGTACTTACAGGGTAAATACCACATTTGAGGGTTATAAATTAAAGTGAAGCACTGTTCCTCCCTTGTTACCTGTAGTTAAAGGGTAAATACAACATTTGTTCCCCCCTTGTTCCCTTTAGTTTACAATGTAAAATCTTGAAGGCAGTAAAATAAATATACAAACACACAATATATTTCTTCTTTACTTTGTAACCTTTATTTTAATAAATAAGCATTTTAAAACACTTCATCTTAATCAAACATTGTCTTGTCTATCATTGCCTATACTCATTCATTTTCTCTTCGGCTTTGTCCTTTTGTTAATCTGGGGTCGCCACAGTGGAGTGAACCACCAACTTATCCAGCATATGTTTTACGCAGTGGATGCCCTTCCAGCTGCAACCCATCTCTGGGAAACATCCATACACACCCATTCACTACGAACAATTTAGTCTACCCAATTCACCTGTACCGCATGTCTTTGGACTGTGAGGGAAACCGGAGCACCCGGAGGAAACCCACGCGAACGCAGGAAGAACTCCACGCAGAAACGCTAACTGAGCCAGCCGAGGCTCGAACCAACAACCTTCTTGCTGTGAGGAAACAGCACTACCTACTGTGCCACTGTGTTGCCACCCAGCTGCAACCCATCACTGGGAAACATCCATACAAACTCATTTACACACATACACTACGGACAATTTTAGCTTACCCAATGTCACCACATATTTTTGGACTTGTGGGAGCACCCGGAGGAAACCCACGCTAACATGGGGAGAACATGCAAACTCCACACAGAAATGCCAACTGACCCAGCCGAGGCTCGAACCAGCGACCTTCTTGCTGTGAGGCGATTGTGCTACCCACTGCGCCTGCCTATACTCAAACAGCAAAATAACACATTATTTCCTTCCCCCTTTTTTCTGGCATCTCTTGCTTGGCTTCCTCTTCTGCTCTTCTCAGCTTCCACTGAGGACTCTGATGGTGAGTGGCTGATGAAATCCCATGGGTCTTGCTGCTCTGCATTTGTATAAAATATATGAACAGACAGAAAGGCTTTTAGTAAGCTATAGACATGTTTATTTTGCTGTTTAATGTGTGTGTGTGGTGGTTGTCCAACAATTTCACACACTAAATATTTACAGATACCATACAGACACTATACATTACTATCAAACAAAAGTACCATCATCAGATCATATGGGAGATTGTGATCATTTATAGTGATAATAATTAAAGCGCAGAGGGGAAAAGGCTATGTGCAGGCATTACAGACTTTGAAGTAAAGATTATTTGCAGTTCAGTGTACATATTTAAAAAATGAGCATTTCACAAGCAAACAGTTAACAGTTTTTTTTTAATGGAAAACAGTTAAACAGAGCATCTACTGCGTGACAATGAGAGATGATGGATCACTTTCACTTTCGCTCTTATATAGGGAAACCTTTATGCACAGACATCAATTGGTCTATAAATAAATAATTTTGTTTGTTAAGCGCAAATATTCGTTTAAAAACTATTTCTAAATTCAGTTCTAATTTCTAGCAAACGAATAAATGAACAATAATGACCAAGTGTGGTGAAAATACTGAGTTATTTCCAAATACACCTGCCATGCCCCATATGGTCTAAAACCTGACAGGTGGGCAAATCTAAGCTTGTTTTTAATAAAACAAATATAAATATGGATATAATAAATAATACTGCTAATAATAATAACATTATACAAAAGCAAATTGTTATGAATGAACTGAAAAAGCCTCCCGAGATGAAGAAGACATAAAAGCTGTGGTTTTTCATATTTATGGCTAGAAAATAATATGTTTTGTAATATTTTAATCCTTTATATTTATATTCTATATCTATTCTTACTATATCCTATATATGTATCCTTAATATTTAAATTTTTTCATATGTAAAGATATTTGCCTATTGCTCTCTTGTGCGTATTAAGCAGTGCGTAAGCGAGGCGCAACTCTGCGCCGGAGTTTACACCGGGTTAGTTTTGGTCTAAAATAATGAAAATAATGAGTAAATGAAAAATAAAGTAATGAAAAATCTATTATAGATTCTCAAAACAGCAACTCAGAACGCCTTCCTTTTTAGACCAGAACACCTATGGGAGCACAAATGAGCGCTAATGCATTTGCTATTTAAACAGCGTAGCGCAACGCCTCAACGACTCTTGCGCCAAGCTGAAACTACCAAAAGACTATTGCGCCGCGTCTTGCGCCACCCTGCGCCGGGTGTATGATAGGGCCCTATGTGTGTGTTGTCATATGTGACCGCATGATCACGCTTCAGAGTGTTACAAGATAAAATAAGTAAAAGGTCAAATAAGCATCTGATGTCCCCAGAGTGTGTATGTGACGTTTCACCTCAAAATAGACCACACATAATGTTTTATTACTCTCTGAATTGGACCCTTTTAGGATTTAATCTTAATTGTGCTGTTTTGGTCGCTTTAAATTCAAATGAGATTGGGCTCTTTTGAAAAGAGGGCGGGGCTACAAATGTTTGTGTGTCAGCATAGTGGCAGATTTAATGACGAGACTAAAGTCATATGCTAATGAGGGAGAGATGATCACTAATGGCTTTCCCCCTCTGATGACACGTACAAATGGAGAATGTCTCTCAGTGTTTTCTGAAGACTGCTTTAATCAAGTGTGATTATAAAAATAATAAAATCTATACATGTTTACCATCAGAAGCTGGTTATATTCACAGACTGTTGTCACACAGCTGTGTTTAAACCCCTTATGAAAGTGACTTTTGCATAATAGGTCCGCTTTAAATTCTGAACAGCTCCGAGTCCAGATGTGCTGCTGTTTAGATGAGGAAAAACAGCAGTGAGTCATCTGTCCCGAAAGAGATTACACTACTGCATTATTACACCACAACTTCACTCTAGCAACAACACAACATTACGAGCAGTATCGCAGAGCATTCATCTGAAAACAGCTGTGAAAGAGACGACTTGAAATAAATTATTTGACAGAGTGATGACACTTTTACATGCTAAACCTTAATGACTAATTTAGTTTGTTCCACTGATAAAACAAGTGATCAGAAAAATATTCACGACAATCATAATGGCCTGGGGCCTCATGTATCAACGCTGCGTACGCACAAAAACTTTGCGTACGCCAGGTTTCACGCTCAGAATCGCTCACGTTTGGATTTACTAACAATGAACTGAACGTGGGAATGTGCGCAGGTTCACGGCAGCTTTATGGCAGGCGTACGCACATTTTTTGTGCGTGTCTGTTTTATTTCCATTGGCGACTCCAAGAGGCAGTTGTGTTAAATTGCTCTCTACAAAGTGTCTTCTCAGCTGTATGAGAAGGGTTCATCCGCATGTCTAGTATATAAGGTTTCCATACCATACAGTTGACCATCCAAACATTAAAACGCAATTTGCAGCGGTCACCGGTTTTCCCAATGTAATCGGAGCTATCTACTGCACACACATTTCTATAAAGGCACCATGATCTGAGGATGCAAATTAAATTTGATGCACAAACTTATTAATGATTCCTACTTGTCTTTCTCATGATAAAGAGTATATAAGCAAAATCTGATATGTAGCGGGGGAAAAAAAAAAAAAGAGTAAGATCATCAGCGGCTGGATTCGAACCGAGTTCATGCTTGACCTTGTCAAAACATGTTGCCCTGGGTTTAGCGAGCTGCGCCACTTAGGCTGTTAAAATCCGTATCAAATTTGACACCTATAGATCTCACTATTTCTTTTTTAATCCAATCAGTGCGATGTTCAGACCCAACCGCATCAGCTAAACTCTCCCCACTATTAAAAAAAAAAAACTCTCCCACTCTATTTTTTCTTTTGTTGCTAATTCTGGAGGACAAGCTTGCAAATAAAACCGTTTTTCTCTGGTCTACTTTCAAAAGCAGCACCTCCAATTCACATTCTGTTCAAAGTTTCTCTTCTTGCTTGCTTTTGCCTTTGCTTTTTTGTTGGGTTTTGCCATTAGCATAGTCATTAGCATATTCATACGGGGGAGGAGGCAGGGAGGGGTTTTGTGCTTGTGCATGTTGCACTCAGTTTTACGTTCATTCAGATGTACAAAAGAATATGCGTGAGGTTCGGCGTACGCAGTGTTTCATACATCTGAATTTTTTCTGCGAACGCACATTTACAGCTTTGTGCGTACGCAATGTTTTATGATTTCCACGCAAGTCTTCGTACATGAGGCCCCTGGTCAGTCATGTTTATGACAGGTTTATGTCAAGTTGTCGGGAGAAAAACATCCCAAACAGTGTCATCTTCAGACTTAAAATGACTCAAACTCACTGATGGTTGTCATTAGTATGCATCGATGAATTTCAATGTCATGATAATAAAAGTTTAATGACAGTCTTGAACTAGATATTAAAGTTTGAGGACAAACTTTATGGTGGCTTGAGAAAGCCGAGTCTGAAAGTTTGAAATCGTTTTAAAGTGTAAATAACTGAAGTAGTTTATATGAAGTTTAAAACAGTCGGCATAGATAAGTACATATATGTTAGCATGTTTTTAGTATAGATTGGCATGTTTCTTGCTAGCCGATTGTTATGGTATTCTAGGTCATTGCTATGGTGGTGCTAGGTGGTTGCTTGGGTGTTCTGAGTGGTTGCTAGGTGGTTGCTAAGATGTTGCTAGGCGGTTGCTAAGGTGTTGCTAGGGGGTTGCTAAAGTATTCTGAGTGATTGCTAGGCAGTTACTAACATAAATTAGCAAGATTCTAGAATGAATTACCATGTTGTTAGCATGATTCTAGCATGAATTAGCATGTTACTAGCATGTTTCTAATATGTTGCTAGCCTGTTTCTAGCATGAATTAGCATGTTACAAGCATGAATTAGTATGTTACTAGCATGATTCTAGCATGAAGCATGTTACTAACATGTTTCTAGCATGGATTAGTAAGATTCTAGCATGTTTCTAGCATGAATTAACATGTTACTAGCATGTTTCCAGCATGAATTAGCACATTACTAGCATGTTTCTAGCATGAATTAGCACTTTACTAGCATGTTTCTAGCATGAATTAGCATGTTACTAGCATGTTTCTAGCATGAATTAGCATGTTACCAGCATGAATTAACATGTTACTAGCATGTTTCTAATGTTACTAGCCTGTTTCTAGCATGAATTAGCATGTTACAAGCATGAATTAACATGTTACTAGCATGACTCTAGCATGAATTAACATGTTACTAGCATGTTTCTAGCTTGAATTAGCACGTTACTAGCAGGTTTCTAGCATGAATTAGCATATTACCAGCATGAATTAGCAAGTTACTAGCATGATTCTAGCATAAATTAGCATGTTGTTAGCATGATTCTACCATGAATTAGCATGTTCTTAGCACGATTATAGCATCAATTAGCATGTTGTTAGCATGAATTAGCATGTTGTTAGCATGATTCCAGCATGAATTAGCATGTTCTTAGCATGATTTTAACGTGATTTAGCATGCTGTTAGTATGATTCTAGCGTGAATTAGCATGTTGTTAGCATGAATTAGCATGTTCTTAGCATGATTTTAACGTGAATTAGCATGTTGTTAGCATTATTCTAGCGTGAATTAGCATGTTGTTACTATGATTCTAGCATGAATTAGCATGTTCTTAGCATGATTTTAACGTGAATTAGCATGTTGTTAGCATGTTGTTAGCATGTTGTTAGCATGATTCTAGCGTGAATTAGCATGTTGTTAGCATGATTCTAGCGTGAATAAGCATGTTGTTAGCATGATTCTAGTGTGTTACTAGCACAAATTGTAATGTGATGATTATAAAGGTTAATGACAGTCTTGAATAAGTAAACTTTGTTGGTAAGAGCAGGACAAGATTTGGCTGAGATGCAACTGTTTGAAAATAGGCAATCTGAGGGTTCAACAACAACAACAACAAAGAGTAAGATCTTCATTTGGACAACTTTAAAGGCAGTTTTCTCAACTTGGTATATTATTTTCTTTGTATATTACTAATAAAAATGCAAGTTTTGATGTGTTTGTAGTAGAAAATGACAAGATAATCTTCATGGAACATGATCTTTACATAATCATTTTGACTCATTTAATGTATATACAGTACTCTGCGAAAGCAGTTTTCTTCTGACGGCATATATATGTGGCCCTTTACCATAAAAGCAGTTGTGGGTGTATTTTTATTGAGATTTATACAGAGTGAATAAATGGTCTTTCAGGTGATGTATGGTTGGTTAGGATAGGAGTTAGGTAGACGGTTAGAGTCTGAATTATTTTGGTTTATTGTTTAGGACGTGTGAAAGGTAACATTGGAGAGAGGCTGTTTGTCCTGGTTTTAGCTAGATAAGACACTCTGTACCTAAAGAAGAACTCTGGAAAGTGATAATGATCTGCTAACTGCAGTGAAATCCTATTTAGAGAAAGAAAACAGCTGATGAAACACAGTCATAAAATGGCCTCCAAAGTGTCCAGACCTGAATATTATAGAGGGTGTATGAGATCACCTGGACAGTAAAAGAAAGATAAGACACTCAAAACCTAAAGAAGCACTCTGGAATATGATAATGATCTGCTAACTGCAGTGAAATACTATTTGTAGAAAGAAAACTGCTGATGAAACAAAGTCATGAAATGGCCTCCACAGGGTCCAGACCTGAATATTATATCACCTGGACAGTAAAAGAAAGATAAGACACTCTACACCTAAAGAAATCTGGAAAGTTCTAAGCATCTGTTAATTGCTTTGAAATCATATTTGGAGAAAGAAAAAAGCTGATGAAACACAGACAGTCATGAAATGGCCTCCACGTGGTCCAGACCTGAATATTATAGAGCAGTGGCTCTCAAACTTTTTTCACTAAGTATCACCTCAGAAAAAGAAATTGCCTATCCAAGTACCACCATAATGACGTATTGAAATACAGTAGCGTAGTAGGCCTAATTAAGCAGCTACAGCTCTGCAGAGTTCAAAAACATGGCAGATTTATTCTTATTATTATGAATATCTATTATTGTCAGCCACTTTAAACATTATAAATAGTTTGAACATTAACACTACTGTGCTCACAGGTGAAAAAGATAAATAAAATGTAAATGTTTAAATAAAAATATGCTTTAAAAAGTTAATTAATCAGCGATTTCTCCACATACTGTACCACAAGAAGAAAGCCTGTGTATCACAAGTAGTACACGTACCACAGTTTGAGAACCACTGTTATAGAGGGTGTGTGAGATCACCTGAACAGAAAAAGAAAGATAAGACATTCAACACCTAAAGAAGAACTCTGGAAAGTGATAATCATTCGTTAATTGCAGTGAAATACTATTTGGAGAAAGAAAACAGCTGATGAAACACAGACAGTCATCAAATGGCCTCCACAGGGTCCAGACCTAAATACTATAGAGGCTGTATGAGATCACCTGGACAGAAAAAGAAAGATAAGACACAGTCTCGTTCCTGGAGGTCTGGTGCTCTGCAGGGTTCAGCTCCAATCTGCCTCAACACACCTGCCTGAGTGTTTTAAGTCTACTTGGTAAGAGCTTGATTAGGTTGTTCAGGTGTGTCTGATTAGGGTTGGAGCTAAAATCTGCAGGACACCAGACCTCCAGGAACAAGTTTGGTGATCCCTGCTCTAAACCTAACAAAGAGAACTCTGGAAAGTGATAAAAGAAGCCTGATATTTCAGCACATTATTTCAGAAAATGTCAAGACAATTAGAACAAACAAGAGAAGTCAAATTAAACATAGACTGCGTCCGAAACCGCCTACTACTCAGTAGGTACTGCATTTGAATGTAAACGTACTACCGTTAGAAAAGTACGTTCTATACAGTATGAATGTGAAAAATATAGCTGCGTCCCAAATGGCACACTATACACTATGCACTCATGCACTATGTACTTATGCACTTACACACTTAACATGATAGTATATGTATGTAGTGTCGTCCCAAATGGCACACTAATGGTTTTTTACTAAGCGGAAATTCAAACTGTTTCCCTGATGACATTTGACGGTCGCCAAATCAGTGAAATAAACGACCGAATTATCAAATAATACCTGCAGTGAGTATAACCGCATTCACCATCGGGAGGCGCTATAATCACTCTCGTAGGAGAATTTTGCTTTCACCATCCAAAATAAATAAAGTTATTCAACATGTGCTCCCGATAGCTCCGCCTCTTCCGCTGCGTGAGCAAACCTGCGGTCGTTGAGTGCGTGAAGTGTCCATCATTCCACACTTCATTTTAGTGGCTGAATGAGTGCATCATCCGGGTAATTAAAGTGCACTTATTATTTTTAGAGTTTTCAGTGTGAACGCACTACTTACACTATTTATACTATAAAATGGCGTAGAATAGTGCATAAGTATGCGATTTGGGATGCAGCTTATGAATGGAATTCGGACGTACTACATCCGCCATTTTGTCATAGTCACGCGACCTACCTGCGTCATTTGCGTCGCTTCACTCCCATTCATGAATTCTCTCACGGGGCATCATGGGATAGCGCAGCGTGCATGGTATGCGCACTCCAGAATCTCGCCGGAAGTAGTAAGTCATCCGGGTACTTCTCGCATACTGATTTTCGAATTCTTTGAATTCGGACATACTACTCGGCTCGCATACTGATTTTAGCATACTATATAGCAGGGGTTCTCAACTGGTTTAGCCATGGGACCCACATTTTTACATGGTCATCAAGCCGCGACCCAAATTTGTAGAAACTATAATACAATTTTAGGAATTATAATTCATTTGTATTTATTTGTTAACATAAACAAGTAGTGACAGATGCATCATAAGAAATTCACCAAGACTTACAAATAAACACTATTTTATTGCTGTCATTTAACAAAATGGATCAAATTATCGAAATATTACAAAGTAAACACGACAAATACAGTTATTAATAAACTGTTAATGAAACATGTTTTCTGGTTTCTAAATGTTGTTTTAATTTAGAAGGTTTCATGCTCTCTTATGAGAGTACCTCACCACATATCACACTGAGGCTTTAAGTCTTTTTTGTCGTCAATATATATATTCATACTTTACATATTCGGGGTCATACTTGCGATTCTGCAAATTTGTTGCAACAGTTAAATGAAATTTCACATGTCAAACGGTACGGTTGTCGCGCCGCATTACAAAATAAAAGTCCGGTATAAGCAAAATAAGTAAAAAGTTTTACTTTTGTTGTTTTTTTTTGACCACATACTCCGCGACCCTCTGAAAATGTTCCCACCAGTTGAGAAACACTGCTATATAGTATGGAAGTATGCGGTTTCGGACGCAGCCATAGACTTCTGCTTGAAGAGGAAATGTTGTGCTGTTGTTGTTTTTTGTACCTATTTCCTGTATTGTCTGTTTGTTTTTAATAAACAGATTGATTTATTGTATATTGTGACAAAGTCTTAGGCCAACAAAGCCGGTATAGTGCTTTGGACTTTTGCACTGAACTCTATGGCTATATTTTCGCATTACCACTGCAAAATAAGACTGGTTTTGTGGACCAGGGTCGCATTATTTATCTCTCAGTGCTCAACTGCGGGCACCATGAAGTGACGTCCACCATGATGATCCACATCCCAACTTGTCTCCAAACAGATCTTATCAGTACTCTGAGGAACAACAGCTCAACACTAAATGAAAGTTAAATATCTAAGAGAAAGAGGTGGAGAGAGAATCGCTCGGAGCCTGAAAGCAATCGTCCATTCTTCTGTCCAACAATACAGTAGATGCCACAGCAGCACACGACAGGAACTTCAGTGGGCGACTTAATGGAAAACGCTGAGCTTTTGGCCTGAGACCGAGAGGAGGCTCTTATTACTTATTCAGTGCTGAACAACAGACGGCTCCGCTCGCTTTCTGCAGGGTCACGGCAAGCAGAAACACTGTTGCGAAACACCGTCAAACAGATGTTTGAGCTTCATGATCTGCAGTGACCCGATGAAAAACAGTCCTTTGACACCACTGACTGATGCTCTACATCCATGAGTTTCCTCCCAAATATGCCGATTTCCATCTCACTGTAATTTGTAACTTTTTGATTTAGTGGTGGGCGACGCAGTGGGCAGAACTTCATCTCATAGCAAGAAAGTCGCTGGTTTGAGCCTCGGCTGAGTCAGTTAGCATTTCTGTGTAGAGTTTGCATGTTCTCCTCGTGTTGGCATGAGTTTCCTCCGGGTGCTCCGGTTTCCCTCACAAGTCCAAAGACATGTGGTACAGGTGAATTGGGTATACATATATACATTGTGATAATCAAGATTTGTGAAGTCATGTATATATATGTATATGTATGTGTGTGTGTATGTAAATATATATATATATATATATATATATATATATATATATATATATATATATATAACAGTTCTGTCTGTTTCTCAAATCTGATTGGCTGATAGCCGTGAGATATTTAAGTAATATCTGCACCTGTACAGCCTCTTTACCCTTTGTGTATTACTCCGCCCACATACAGTCAGCAACAAGCAGAGGATGGTCTACAGTTTGACAAGTATTACTGTTGTTGGACAACATGTCAAATAATGTCAAAATAGCAAGACGTTGGGAAAAAAAATTCAAAAACATTTTATTTTATTATTATTTGTGTCAAAAAGAGCTTTTAAAGATGAGTATAAAACACTTAAACTAAACAAATATCACTGAAGTCAGATGTCTCAGAAAATTCCTAGTTTACAAGCTGTCATTAGAAAGTTGTAGGAGGATGGGAATGCTTTTTACTCGTTGTAATATTGCAATTACGGTAATTACCACATTTCATGTTCGTGAAGAAACAAACTGATGGATGGACTAATAATTACAGCTCTTAGTTAACAACTCTCTCTGACATGACTAACAATTCAATTCCTTCATTTTCTTTTCGGCTTAGTCCCTTTATTAATCTTTGATCGCCACAGTAGAATGATCCGCCAACTTATCCAGCATATGTTTTACGCTGCTGATGCCCTTCCAGCTGCAACCCATCACTGGGAAACATCCAAACACGCTCATTCACACACATACACTACAGACAACTCACCTGTACCACGTGTTTGGACTTGTAGGGGAAACCGGAGCACCCGGAGGAAACCCACGCCAACACGGTGAGAAGAGAACATGCAAACTCCACACAGTAATGCCAACTCACCCAGCCAAGGCTCGAACCAGCGACCTTCTTGCTGTAAAGCGAACGTGCTACCCACTGCTCCACCGCATTGCCCCTAACATTACAATATTTTAATTTATTTAGTTAAGTTGATTTACCAGTTTTATGTAAATATGGAAGCGGTGCGGTGGCGCAGTGGGTAGCACTTTCACCTCACAGCAAGAAAGGCACTGGTTCGAGCCTCGGCTGGGTCAGTTGGCATTTCTGTGTGGAGTTTGCATGTTCATTCCGCTGCTTATTAAAGGGACTAAGTTGGAAAATAAATGATTGAATGAAGATAAACATGAGTAACATTTCAATACTATTTATTTCCTTATTTCTTCATTTATTTATTTTAGATTTACCAGTTTTATAGACTTGAGTTTTATATATACTTGAGTAACATTTCAAAATGTTTTATTTATTGATTGCCTTATTTAATTATTTATTTATTTTATGTTTATCAGTTTTATAGACTTGAGTTTTTATATAAACACGAGTTACATCTCAATATGATTTATTCATTTATTACCTTATTTATTTATTTCCTTATTTATTTAATTATTTAATCTAGCCTACCCAATTCACTAATATCGCATGTGTTTGGACTTGTTGAGTAAATTGGAAAACTTAAAGTAAACAGTAAACTTGGAGGAAACCTATGCGAACATGGGGAGAACATGCAAACTCCACACAGAAATGCCAACTGCAGCCAGGGCTCGAACCAGCGACCTTCTTGCTGTGAGGCGACAATTTATATTAACCAATTTTATATATTATATTCTTGAGTTTTATACAAATATTATTTATTTGTTTATTCATTTATTTATTTATTTATTTACCATTTTTATATAAACAGAAAGTGGGCTAGAACAAATCATAATCCTGATAACATTTAACATTACACTTTAAAAAATGTATTTATTTATTGACAGCTTTACTAGTTTTAAGCAAACTTTAAGTTTACTGATTCATTATAGGCTATTTAAAGCATAAACACAATATACAATAATAAATACAACACAATAAATGTGACTAAAACTATGAATTTAATTGTAATAACATTATACATCACACTGTGAAAACAGAAAAGGTTTATTAACAGTCTTTATCCATATTTTGTGAATCACAAGTGTTTTTAATTCGTTCCTGCTCACCCAATCACCGCTCTCCCTCACAAACCCCCTTTCTCCAATCACACGAAGCATCGCTGGCTTTCTAATGACCTACACCTGTTCCCCGTCATCAAGGACGCTATTAAAGAGCCACCTCATTCATCCACTCTTCGACCGGTATCAAAGTTGGATGATTGTCCTCATCTTCACTTTGTCGTCTTCTCCTCTTCCTCCATGGATGTCTCCTTTGTCCCTTCGGATCCTTAATCAACTAAATAAAGGAAGCCAACACGGAGAAAACATGCAAACTCCACACAGAAATGCCAGCTGGACCAGCCAGGGCTCGAACCAGCAACTTTCTTGCTGTGAGGTGACAGTGTTAACCATCGAGCCACCATTTTTTCCATCCCTGAGATCTGATCTCAAAGCAGATCACTCGTGCTTGTTTAAATGTAGCTGAACAGCATGTGAAGGTTTAATGTGTAGCAGTGCTGCTGTGTCATCTTTCGGATATTAACCAGCCGGGATTTTTCCTGGCGTCCTGCTGCCAGTCTTTGGCAGGAATGACTCTGGGTTTTGGCGTCCAGATTTCTGCCACAAGGTGGATGTGTTTAGGAGAACAACTTAAGGGCTAAATTACTACTTTCTGAAGTCCTTTACTGACACAACTGCATCTGATCGGTATCAAAATACAGGATGCATTTATTTCTGCTGGCTTTTGAGGATGATCATGTGGCCAACTACAGGATACTGTACAATATGACAACATCCTGTACATGACTAAGTTAGCAGGCCAGACAATAACAACTCTGAACGGTGTTCAAATAGAAAGAGTTAGCTTCTATAAATATCTAGGTATTTGGATTGATGAGAGATTAGTCTTTGATATACACATTGACATGTTACTGAAAAAGCTTCAGGCCAAAATTCGTTTTTTTTTTATACCGGTCAAAAAATAGTTTTCCTTATAAAGCCTGCAAAAAATTAGTAGAGAGTACATTTCTGTCTATAATGGATTATAGTGAACATCTTTATATGCACGCAACCGCTACCCTACTAAGAAAATTAGATTCTGTTTATCATGCAGCAATACGCTTTGTCACAAGTGCAGACTCACGGACGCATCACTGTATTTACGGCAGCTAGCTCTCTGCAACTCTCACATGGTCGCCCACTGAAGCTAAGCAGGGCTGCGCCTGGTCAGTACCTGGATGGGAGACCACATGGGAAAGCTAGGTTGCTGCCGGAAGTGGTGTTAGTGAGGCCAGCAGGGGGCGTCCAACCTGCGGTCTGTGTGGGTCCTAATGCCCCAGTATAGTGACGGGGACGCTATACTGCTCAGTGAGCGCCGTCTTTCGGATGAGACGTTAAACCGAGGTCCCGACTCTCTGTAGTCGTTAAAAATCCCAGGATGTCCTTCGAAAAGAGTAGGGGTTTAACCCTGGCATCCTGGCCAAATCTGCCCACTGGCCTTCATCCATCATGGTCACCTAAAACATCCCCATATTCAATTGGCTGCATCACTGTCTCCTCTCCACCAATCAGCTGGTGTGTGGTGTGCGGTCTGGCAAATATGGCTGCCGTCGCGTCATCCAGGTGGATGCTGCACACTGGTGGTGGATGAGGAGATCCCCCCACTATGTAAAGTGCTTTGAGTGCCCAGAAAAGCGCTATAGAAATGTAAAGAATTATTAATTATAATTATTATTATTATGTTGTATGATTCCTTAGACTGGTTATCTTTATATCAAAGGAGAAAACTACATCTGTACTTATTCATTTTAAAGGCTCTTTTGGGTAAATTACCATCCTATATTTTTAATTTATTAACATTTCACACCAACAACCAACACACTAAATCTGGTTCATGTATTCGTCTAACAGTCCCAAGGGTACTATCAGAACTTGGCAAACATGCTTTTTCAGATTACGCTCCCAGGGCTTGGAATGACCTGCAAAATCAGCTCAATCTTGACACTCTTCCGACTCTGAGTACTTTTAAACATCTTTTATACAACATCTTAAAGGACACCTGTAATTGTTTTTTTATGAGCTGATGTTTTTATGAACGGTGATTTTGTAATTTTGTGGTATTGTTTGTGATTTTTATATGAAACTTTATGTGCTGCCTGCAATCTTGACCAGGGGCCTGTTTCAGAAAGGAGGTTAAGTGAAAACTCAGAGTATTTTAACCCTGAAATGAGAGAAACTCTGGGTTTTCCGTTTCAAAATGGCAGGTTTGTTAAACTCAAGAAATCAGGGTAAGTCAAGCCTGTTTCTGAAAGAAAGGTAACCTTAACTCAGAGTCAGTTATCGTGGTAACTTACTCTGTGAATCTAACCTGGTCCGGAGCAGGTTTTATTCTCTAAACTCAGAGTTTCTGTCGGTCTCCTCCCCTTTTTTAAAGATGAAGCTTATTTCTCGCATTAGCTTTACGTTTCCACACACCTATTTTAGAGCTAATTTTGGAGATTCCCATGAAAACGATTGATGGAAACGTCATGATTCACATAACTTTTGAAAATACGCATAATAAAACATGCGCATACACTGTAAAAAATAATACCCCATATCTACTCAATACATTTATCACGTTGGATTTAATTAATATTTTCTCTTTTTGAAATTATTTAAAAAATAACAGCTAAATTCTTATAATAAAATTGATTAGATTTTATTACAGACATTTTTTAATTAATTTCAAAGCGAAAAAATGCCCTAAAATCAGGAAATTAATTTCATTAAATAAAGTGTACATATTAATATTAATAAAATCTACAAGGCCACAAAATGACTTTTTACAGTGTAACTGAGTAGGTTAAACTTTTATTTGATAAGATGCACATAAACTACGAAGTGCACTTAACAAATTACAGTATGTGCATTAAAAAAAGGTTTGTTAGAGATGATGATGAAAATGTGTGTGAATGGACAAACCAGCAGACTGAGCACACTGCAGAACATCTTAAATGTTGTTTTAGTTATTCTAAAATGCCTGAACTGTTTCAGTATTAGTGTATATTATTAATTACCTCCGAGCGTCTGGAGCGTCCGCGTCTGGCTTCAAACGCCCCCACGTGTCCGTTGTGTGTCAATTGTCTTCTGAGGAGTAGCCTTAATTTATTAAATAAAAAATCATTGACGCAGCCTTTTCTACCACAGTAAATACTGTTTTTGCTCTTAATATTTGGCGCAAGTTAATCAGGAAGTGACGATTGTGTTCTCTTCGACTCGTTGGATAAAAACGCTGCTTTATTTTTAGGCGTTATTCCAGTTTTGCACACATTTATGTAATAGCCTATATTTTGATGGAAACACAGCTATTGCCTACATTTTTGTCACACACAGAACAAAGTCACGTACGAGGCTTGTCCTTTTTTTCATAAATAATTAGCTTAACCTTCGACATGTACTGTTGTTACTAAATTAATGGGATTATTATTCTGTCTAAAAATTATTTCATTACTGCTTATCTTCTTAATGTTATATCAACCTCTATCACTTGATCAATAAAAAGGCAGACACACAACAAGTGCACTGTTAAATCTATCAAAACTGATCAACGTGTATAAAGGTTAAAAAGTAAAAAAGTATAAACGTCACACATTACATTACTTATTTTATTATACTTAAATGTTACGCATAAAATTAAAAATTACGCATAAACTTGAGCAGCTGTTTTCCCACGCTAACTGTCTCTGTTTCACTGATGGTTGCTTCTTTTTAAGTATATACACTCATATTTGCTATAACTTTGCATGAGCAGATCAAATTCAGCCGGAGAAAGAAATAATGATCTCTATTTTAAGATGTTGCCATGGTCACTCGCAATATCTACGCTCCATTGATAATGCCTTTTTATAGTCACGGTGTGCGCGCTTAACTCTGAGTTGGTCTACTCAAAGTTTATTGACCCAACTCAGATCAGCTATTCTGAAACCGAAAACTCTGAGTTTTTAATCTCTCAGTAAATCAACTCAGAGTTCAAGTTTAAACTCAGAGTTGTTTGAAACTCCTTACTGAAACAGGCCCCAGGTCTCACTGGAAGAAGAGACAGTACAGTCTCAATGTGATCTCCTGGCTAAATAAAGGAAAAATAATAATAATAATGACGACAAATCAGTGTTTATTGTGGTTATGACTATTTTCATTTTTGTATTTTTTCAGTACACCTGAGATTCGTGTGATTGAGATAAATGAATGTTATTATTATTATTATGTGTATTATTATTAATATATAGTTAATATGTATTTAGTCATATGCACTGAAATTATTAATAGTACACATACACTCACCGGCCACTTTATTAAGTACACCTTAACTGGTAATGGGATGGATCGATGCTTTCATGTTGTAGATGGCAAATTCTGACTCTACCATCCGAATGTCGCAGCAGAAATGGAGACTCTTCAGACCAGGCAACGTTTTTTCAATCTTCCATTGTCCAGTTTTGGTGAGCCTGTGTGAATTGTTGCCTCAGTTTTCTGTTCTTAGCTGACAGGAGTGGCACCCAGTGTGGTCTTCTGCTGCTGTAGCCCATCTGCCTCAAGGTTGGATGTGTTGTGTGTTCAGAGATGCTCTTCTGCAGACCTCAGCCGTAGCAAGTGCTTATTTGAGTTACTGTTGCCTTTCTATCAGCTGGAACCAGTCTGGTCATTCTCCTCTAACCTCTGACATCAACAAGGCATTTGCGCCCACAGAACTGCCGCTCACTGGAAATTTTCTCTTTTTCGGACCATTGTCTGTAAACCCTTGGGATGGTTGTGCGTGAAAATCCAAGTAGATCAGCAGTTTCTGAAATACTCAGACCAGCGCGTCTGGCACCAACAACCACGTTCAAAGTCACTTAAATCATCTTTCTTCCCCATTCTGATGCTCTGGTTGATCTGCAGCAGATCATCTCGACCATGTCTACATGCCTAAATGCATTGAGTTGCTGCCATGTGATTGGCTGATTAGAATGCTGCATTACTGAGCAGCAGGACAGGTGTACCTAATAAAGTGGCCGGTGAGTGTATATACTTTATAAATCAACTTTACTTTTAGTCAATAAAAGTAAATTTGATGTGTGTTAGTAATTAGCTTCAACAAAAAAGCATTTTTATATTTAAAATATTTTAATTGGCAAAAACAATTAAATTTAAAATTAAATAATTTTAATAAAATAATATAATAAAATAAAAATAAATAAAATAATTTTTAAAATCCTACAGTTTAGCTGTTTTGTTGTATATACCAAAAAAAAAAAAAGTTGGTACAGTATGGAAACTGCAAATAAAAAAAAGAAGTCTCAACTTTACTTTATTTCATTGCAGACCAAATGAACACAAAATGTTTCATGTTTTGTCTGGTCAACCTAATTTCATTTGTAAATATACATCCTTTCCTGTCAAAGCATTGGAGCAGGAGCGGTGTAGGGCTAGTAATCAGGTGAAATAATGATGTGATTTGAAACATGTGATGTCCACAGGTGATTGTAATTATGATTTGGTACAAAAGCAGCATCCAAGGAAGCTCTAGTCCTTTGGAATGGCCAGTTTAGCAACAATTACGTGAGAAAATGATTGAAATATTTTAAAACAATGTTCCTCAAAGAAAGACAGGAAGACATTTGGATATTTCACCTTCAACAGTGCAGAACATCGTTAAAAGATTCAAGGAATCTGGAGGAATTCCAGTGCGTAAAGGACAAGGACGCAAGCCTGAACTGAACTACCATGATCTCTGATCCCTCAGTCAGCACTGCATCAAGAATCCTCATTCATCTATAAGTGATATCACTACATGGGCTCAGGACTACTTTGACAATCCTTTGTCAAGTACCACAATATGTAGTTACATCCACATATCCTAGTTAAAACTGTACTGTGGCAAAAGGAAGCCCTATGTTAACAGTGTCCAGAAGCGTCGTTGATTTCTCTGGGCTCGGAGCCCATCTGGGATGGACCATCACACAGTGGAAACGTGTACTGCAGTCAGATTAATCAGTATTTCAGGTATTTATTTGGGGGAAATGGATGCCTTGTGCTCCAGACCTAAGAAAAAAACTACAAAAAAAAAAAAAAAGGACTATATAGACTGTTTCCAGCAACAAGTCCAAAATCCAGGGTCTGTCATGGTATAGGGTTGTGTCAGTGCCCTTGGCAAAGGTAACTTGCTCTTCTGTTATGCACCATTAATGCTGAAGAGTACATAGAGGTTTTGGAGCACAGTATGCTGCCTTCGTTTCCAGGCATATTTCAACAAGACAATGCAAAAGCACATTCTGCACACATTACAAATTCCTGGCTGCGGAAGAAGAGGATACAGGTACTTGACTGGCCTGTCTGCAGTCCTGACCTGTCTCCAATAAAGAATGTGTGGTGCATTCTATAGAGCAAACTGTGTTAACGAAGACCCCGTAATGTTGCCCATTTAAAGACTTGTTTGCAGGAAGAATGGGACAAAATTACACCTGAAACACTTCATCATTTGGTGTCTTCAGTCCTTAAACGTCTTTTAAGTGTTGTGAAAAGGAATGGCAACATTACAAAGTGCTAAATGCTTTACTGATTCAACTTTTTTTAAAAATGTGTTGCAAAAACGAAATTGAAAAACGATTATTTAGAAAGAAATAAAAATCAAGAGGAACACATTAAATAATGTTTGTCATATCGCCTGCAATGAAACACCAGTCAAAGTAAATTTAGATATCACTACTTTCTTTTTTATTTGCATTTTTCATACTGTCCCAACTTTTTCTATTCATTCATATGAAATCAAATAAATAATAATATATCGAATAAACATAATATAAAATATTCTATTCCAATTAAACATTTTATTCCAAGTAACAAAACTGTTTTCTATTTTAGATATCTATTTTTCTATCATAACTATGCAAAATATGCATCATCATGCACAATTAACCATGCAAAAAAATTTAAGAAATAAAAATCACAGATTAAAAAATATCATAAATCAGTATAATATCAGGAGTTTGCATGTTCTCCCTGCCTTCGTGTGGGTTTCCTCCGGGTGCTCCGGTTTCCCCCACAGTCCAAAGACATGCGGTACAGGTGAATTGGGTAGGCTAAATTGTCCGTAGTGTATGAGTGTGTGTGTGAATGTGTGTGTGGATAATTCCCAGAGATGGGTTGCGGCTGGAAGGGCATCCGCTGCGTAAAAACTTGCTGGATAAGTTGGCGGTTCATTCCACTGCGGCGACCCCGGATTAATACAGGGACTAAGCCGACAAGAAAATGAATGAATGAGTATAATATCAGTATAAATGTAAAAAGACGAGTTCGCCTCTTCAGTATGGTATTACTGCTCTGGCTTTAGCCAAATGTTGAGAAAGAAAACAAACGTATTTAAATGAGCCTGATTTTACCTGCTTGGAAAACCACAAATATTCAAGTACAGACAAGAACTCCTCTCAGTTTTTCCAGCAAAACCCCAAAACCTGCTCATTCCACACACACATGCACACACACACACACACACACACACACACACACACACATTCCTGGAAATATCAGGAGCAGTGGGTCAAACTAAAGCATGAGTATGTGCTGAATCACAGGCCCGTATTAGAGGAACTGCCCAATCTCCACTGAAAGCAACAGTGAATCAAAACCACAGAGTAGATTAAAATCCGCTCTGAGTGCAGGAACATTGGAGGAAAAGGTAGAAAACCCCAAAACACAGTGCACTTATACTCACTGCCTACTGGGACACGACCAGTGTGAACTGAAACAGGACACTTTAGGGCTTTTAGCACTGCAAAAAAACTCGTTTTTAAGAGGTCATGAAACCCTCGACTGTATATTTTTGAGACTTTAACAGATTTGTGTGCTGAATACTGATTAAGTCAATATTAGTATCTGTTCTAATGGCTAATTTATGGGTTTAAAATCTGCTGTATATTGAGGGGGTGAGTATTTGATGACACGACTGTGTCTATTATTCAAGAGACTTGAGTTTCTTATCAGTGCATAGGGACTTTTATGTTCCTTTAAAGTAGGTATGCGCAGTGGTGAAAGGAGTACTGGAAAGTACCATTACTTGCCTAAAAATATAGTGCAAGTAGAGTAAAAGTATCTGCTGTGAATATCACTCATACTATGAGTAAAAGGTAGCCCTTTCAAAAGTACTCAAGAGTAGTGAGTATTACCTGCCAACATTTGTCTCTGAAAATCCAGGAGATCAGGGGGCGGGGGGTAAAGTGTCCGGGTAACCTGGTAAGTAAACTACTATGCACCGGGTTTTGGGTTGCCACTGCGATCAGATACTATACCAAATTCAGCAACCCGGCTGTCTTACAGACTTACAGACAGGGGGGTGCGGGTGGGTGGGGGGTTTGTGGTGAAGGCTGGGGGGCTGAAATTATGGGAGAAATAACAGAACGGGAGGGTGGCGGGAGATGGGTCTGAAATGCAGGAGACCATCAGGAATAACGGGAGTGTTGGCAGGGATGAGTAATTTGTGGATGTGTGTAAACGTAACATTCTGTAGTGCATTTAGTTATTGTCCAGCAGGCACACAATGTTATAAGACGTTAAAATTAAGTTGGAGTTGTTGGTGATTGGTTGCCAAAATTCAATGTCTTGCCAGCATCTAAGGACAACATTATTTTGATGTCTAATAACGACATTGATTTTTGGTTGATTTTAGGTTGTGTTGGACAGTGATCAAAAGCCAACATCTTAAACCAACCTCATGTTGAAGTCATATACTCATCAGTTATGGCAACCAAAATCTAATGTCTGATAGACATCATATTGATAACAACACAACGTCTAGCTGTAACATCATTAGACGTTGATGTTTGTTTGATTTCAGGTTGGACGTTGAACATTGACATCGGCCTGACGTTGGGTTCTAATGTAATCTCGATTTTCATTTACTAACATAACGCAATATCCCCGCGACATTGGGTTACAACATCAATCTGGTGTGATGCAACCCAGGCTCATTCTGATTATGATACACTATATACATTTCTGGAGACAGCAAATTGAGTCCGAGAGCTGCGTTTTTTTGTTTTTTTTTTGTTTTTGTTTTCGCAAATCCGCCAGAGGCCACTCTGTACGCTTTTTCTCGTATTTCTCACGAGTTTCCATTCATGCCTGCTGTTCTCGTGTAAATCCACCAGTAAAATTCGGGAGACCGCGTGGTCAGGGGGTGGTGACTTAGTGTCGTAGGTGAAGTGTCTGAATAACACAGCTAAGAACCGGGTATGTAAACTACTATGTATCGGTTTTAGGGTAGCCGATGTGATCGGATACTATACCAAAGTCGGCCACCAGGGGGTCTTACAGACTGTACTAAATAAATGAGAAACGGGGGTGGGTGGGGTTGTGGTGAATGATGGGGGGCTGAAATTATGGGAGTTTTCTGGGAGAAATAACAGAACGGGAGGGTGGCGGGAGATGGGTCTGAAATACAGGAGACTCTCAGGAATAATGGGAGTGTTGGCAGGGATGAGTAATTTGTGGATGTGTGTAAACGTAACACTCTGTAGTGCATTTAGTTAATGTCCAGCAGGCACACCTCGTCATAAGACGTTAAAATTAAGTTGGAGTTGTTGGTGATTGGTTGCCAAAATTCAATGTCTAGTCAGCATCTAAGGACAACATTATTTTGATGTTCAATAATGACGTCAAATGATATTTGGTTGGATTTTGGTCAGTTTCTAACACAACATAAAATCAACATCTTAAACCAACGTCATATTGACGTCAAATACTGACGTTTATTCATCAGTTATGGCAACCAAAATCCAGCATGATGTCATATTGGTAACGACACAACGTCAAGCTGTAACATCATTAGACGTTGATATTTGGTTGATTTCAGGTTGGACGTTGAACATTGACATCGGCCTGACGTTGGGTTCTAATGTAATCTCGATTTTCAATTACAAACAAAATGAAACGACCCGACATTGGGGTACAATGTCAATCTGGTGTCATGCAACCCAGGTTCATTCTGATTACGTACCACTATATACATTTCTAGAGACAGCAAAATAAGTCCCAGAGCTACGTTTTCTTGCAGTTTTTGTTTTCGCAAATCCGCCAGAGGCCGCTCTGTACGCTTTATCAGATCTCAAATTTATCTCGCGAGTACCATTCATGTCTGCTGTTCTCGTGTAAATCCTGACTTTCTGGCTGACCAACCAACCGATCCCCCCCACCCTAAACCCAACCGACCGACCCCCCCCACCCTAAACCCAACCGACCGATCCCCCCACCCTAAACCCAACCGACCGATCCCCCCACCCTTAACCCAACGGACCGATCCCCCCACCCTAAACCCAACGGACCGATCCCCCCACCCTAAACCCAACCGACCGATCCCCCCCACCCTAAACCCAACAGACCGATGCCCCCCACCCTAAACCCAACCGACCGATCCCCCCCACCCTAAACCCAACCGACCGATCCCCCCACCCTAAACCCAACGGACCGATCCCCCCACCCTAAACCCAACCGACCGATCCCCCAACCCTAAACCCAACCGACCGATCCCCCCACCCTAAACCCAACCGACCGATCCCCCCCACCCGAAAATCCAACAGACCGATCCCCCCCCACCCTAAACCCAACCGACCGATTCCCCCACCCTAAACCCAACCGACCGATCCCCCCACCCTAAACCCAACCGACCGATCCCCCCACCCTAAACCCAACCGACCGATCCCCCCCACCCGAAAACCCAACAGACCGATCCCCCCCCACCCTAAACCCAACCGACCGATCCCCCCACCCTAAACCCAACCGACCGATCCCCCCACCCTAAACCCAACCGACCGATCCCCCCACCCTAAACCCAACCGACCGATCCCCCCACCCTAAACCCAACAGACCGATTTCAGATTTTATTCTTACCCAGTTATTTACTTGCTTGTTTTATATTTTTTCATCTAGAGGTATCTAATAATTACCCTGAAAAAAATTACAAAAAGAATTATTTTTAACAAGTCTCCTGGTTGGTGTTTCTCAGAGATGTGGACTGGATGGCGAGCGGCAAACATTCCAGGTAATTAAAGGAGGCCCCAAAACTCCAGCGGCCAACAAGAGTCACCTTCAGGAACAAACTCCCACGTCAGCAAAGAGAAGAGATGAATCCATCTGCCGTTTCTGCTGCTGACCGAATAACTTCATTTAAAACAAATAAGCCATACCTGCGTTTTCTCTGCGCCACTAAATCAATACTATCAGGACATCTTGTTCTCTGAGGGTTCTGATCCACATGCTCATGAGCTGAATTACACACGCTGCATTTTAATGCATTAAAGCGCTCCCAAATGCTGCCTGCATGATTAGAAGATGCTTTATTTACATGCACGCGGACATATTCCCATCGCAGCAAACATGATTAATAATACTGATGGAAAATAATATTTTAAAAACAGTCTCTGTTTCTTGCTAAGACTGCATTTAAATAATTAAACATGCTGAGAGGTGTCACCTCACAGCAAGGAGGTCGCTGATTCGAGTCCTGGCTGGGTCAGTTGGCATTTTTGTGTGGAGTTTGCATGTTCTCCCCGTGTTGCGGTGGGTTTCCTCCGGGTGCTCTGGTTTCCCCCACAGTCCAAACACATGCGCTATAGGTGAATAGAATAAACTACATAGGCTGTAGTGTATGAGTGTGGATGTTTCACAGGGCATCCGCTGTGTAAAAACATGTGCTGGATAAGTTGGCGGTTCATTCTGCTGTGGCGATCCCAGATTAATAAAGGGACTAAGTCGAAAAGAAAATGAATGAAGTACAATATAGAACATTTTAACATTCTAAAGTAAAGCCTGTACACCAGTTAAACTTTCAATGACAGCAACGAGTGACTGTTTATATGCAAGCAGATCCAGAGGAATTACACAAATGTGCTCGACCGAGGTCAATGCTTTGATTCTCAGGGGAAATGCATGCTGCTGAAATTTTCATCATTGCATAAACGTCACTTCAGATAAAAGCATCTGCTAAACGCATAAATGCTCAAAGCCCTTGAAAAGAGCATGATTTAGATGACTTTACACATCGAAAAACAGTTCTTTATGGAATAACTCATGTAAGCACTACAGAGTTTTACATGTTAGTTGATAAATACAGCAGACATTTATGTTCTCACAATTTTGACGTTTTGCCCCATGCAATTCTAAGTTTATCCTGCAGTTTGTTTTGTTTCGGATGTCTTAATTTACATTGGCAATTTGCAGTTTTGGCTTTTATTAACACACAATATACAGTTTACATAAGCGTTGGGCCAATAAACAATATCATATCGCATCGCAATAAAATTTATGTTGATAACGATGATAAACTTTTAGATTTTAGAGTCTTTTAGATTAATATTGAGCAAAAATGTCCAATCACACAGCAGAAATATATAGCAATGGGAATCTAATTTAGCCATTTAGGGTTCCTCAAATTTGTGGCTTCAGTCATCGTTGGGGTACTCTTTTAATGCTGGAAGAATTAACAGCTGATAACTATATATATATATATATATATATATATATATATATATATATATATATATATATATATATATATATATATATATATGTATATATATATATATATATATATATATATATATATATATATATATATATATATATATATATATATATATATATATATATATATATATATATATATATATATATATATATATATATATATATATATATATATATATATATATATATATATATATATATATATATATATATATATATATATATATATATATATATATATATATATATATATATATATATATATATATATATATATATATATATATATATATATATATATATATATATATATATATATATATATATATATATATATATATATATATATATATATATATATATATCATTATAGTTCAATGTTGAAAATTAATATCGATATTGCATTTTTGCCGTATTGCCCAGCCCTGCGACGAACTTAGAACTCCATGGGGAAAAGTATCTAACAATTTACATCTAATAGTTTTCACTTTTGCTCTTGGAATTCATTGAGGTTTTATGTGTAGTTCTGACTTTTACTTACACAAAATATAGTTTACATTAGGGCTGGGCCGATAAACAATATCATATCGAATCGATATTGATCCCAAGAGCCAATCGCACAGCAGAAATATGCAACAATGGGAAACTCGAAGAGTATTGATAATAGAGATTCATTACATTTTCGGTCAATTTTCAGAAAATATGTTATGCTATTTTAATGGACCCTCTAATTTCTGTGGCTTCAGTCAGGGTTGGGATACTCTTTTAAATCTGGAAGCATTAACAACTGATATTGAAATATTTATCATTATTGTTCAATATGGAATGAATTATTGAGATTTTTGCCGTATCGCCCTAGGAAAAACGTAGAATTGCATGGGGAAAAACATTGAACAATTTACATCTGATAATTTTCACGTTTCTTCTTTGAATTCTTCTTAGAGGTTTTATGAGCAGTTCTGACTTTTACAAAAAATATACAGTTTAGACGAGGGCTGGGCCGATAAACAACATCATATCGAATCGTGATACAATGTTGATAACGATGATAAACTCTGGACATTTTTACTCAATTTTGATCCTAAGAGCCAATCACACAGCGGAAATGTGCAGGAAACTATATAAGAGTTAAAAATTATCAACTGAAAATAGGTCATGCTGCAACATACAGTATTGTTTAGCGTGCTCATTTCACTTTTCACGCTAAAAGTACACTTTCCCGTCTGCAGTATACTGGATTTGATACTCTTTGGATACTCTTTTAGAGGTGGAAGCATTAACAACTTACATCAAAATACACATCGTTATTGTTCAATATAAAATATAACTATCGATATCGAATTTTTGCCGTATCGCCAAGCCCTGCGACAAACTTAGAATTGCATAGGGAAAAACATCGAACAATTTAAATCTAATAGTTTTCACTTTTCATTTTAATTATTGAGTTTGCTTTTTTGCCATATCGCCCAGTCCTAGTTTGAATATCTCAGTTGTGACTTTCCTCGAAGTGTGAGTTATTGCAATTTTGGAATTATATTTTGCAATTCAAGTTTCTCACAATTTAGATTAATTTTTTCTAAAAATCTTCCAATAATTTTCTTCTCTCAAAACTCTTGAGGTTTCCATACATTACTGTACATATCAGTTAGTTTTGAACAGAGATTAAAGATTTTTCCAAGCAGGCTTAAAATGCAAACAAATTAGTATAAATCCTTTTTTTCTTTACCTTCACTTTTTTCAATTGGTGAAGTTTGTCCCTTGCCATTTGCTCTTCAGTGTTTGGACTTTCAGCAATGAATATTAAACCAGACTAAACTGAACTAAACTGAACCTCAACTCTGAAAAAGGGACTGAAGCGGTTTCAATTTACTAGAACTTCTATCTAACAACTCAAGTTGTTTTGACACAATCTAGATTGTAAAAGCGCTATAGAAATGAAGATGAATTGCTGATGATGATGTCGGTTTCCATACTGAGGAACAGCTTGATCTCGGACTGGACAAACTTGTTGAAAAGGTCAACGTCCTCCAGTCCCCAACCTTGGATGAAGAGGTCAAAACCACCAGCTTTGACCAGGTCTCCTTTGTAGACACAGACAATACCAAAACCATAGTGTCTCCACAGGCCTGTTTTGGATGTGAACACGTAGTGGTTGTCGCTGGGCACCTTCCCTGCGTAGACAACCTTTGGGTCATACTGGCTGAAAATAATAGGAAAGTATGTCTGTTCCCCAAGTATGGTATTCCCACGACATTGAGTCAAGAAGTCAGGAGTAAACAGTAAGTCACAATCCACAGTTGACACAATCTACATAGTAAAAGCGCTATAGAAATAAAGATGAATTGAAAGCATGGCTCAATCAAAACATCAAGCAACACAATGCTTTTTCATTTTCCATTTTATTAAATATAAAACTTTGTCCCAGTTGTGTGGGGGCTAACAAAGAACTGAAGTATGAAAACGCCCCAGAGAAAAACAAAAGACAACAGAAAGAGAGACTACTGTGGGGGATCGTCCTCGAATCTGAAGGCGAGGCCGCGTTACGGCCGTTGTCCCCACAGGGTGCATGGCTCAATCACAGGAGAAAGGCCAACTGAATCAAAAAATTTAAATAACCAAGAGGAGTAAATGAAATCTGATCATATGAAATGAGAAAATCTCTTTAAGTGGCTTGTTGTCGGCATACTTTCATAGGGCCATGTTGAATAGTCATCGGTACCTCCATCCTACAGTACATTACATGTTTTTTCCTGCTCTACTGCCTTGCATTTGGACTCATACACGCACGCACACACAAAAACAAGCACTCTTGAACAAATATCACCTACAGCAACTGTGCAAAAAAAAAGAAAGAAAGTCTTTGGTAATTAAAGTAATTCAAGATCGAGAGAGGGAAAAAAAACACTATCCATGACTGAAACGGTTATACAATCTCTAATATACACAACCTCAGCCCCGAAGACTGAACGCTCAATAAATTAGACAGTGGGAATGAGTGGGAGAGATCAACAGCCAGCAGTTTCATTCACAGAAGTCAATAAAAACAATAAATCAAAAGCGATAAAAACAAAACAGTGTTATTATGGATCCCCCTCCCAACTCCAGACAAGTAAACTGGAAAAAACGAACCGAAAAGAAGCTGTTGATCAATGGCCCTTAATTGTCAGAATTAAGATTGTTATTCTATAGATCCCCTTCACCAAGAATGAATCACTTGTTCATCGCTCTCTGTAAACATTCACAAATAAACATTTACCATCTTGCCAGACACCACACAAGTCCGTGTCCAAACTCCCTCTTCGACTCCATTTCAAAGCATTTTTTTTCTGGCGAGGTCCACAGCAGTCTGTTTTTGAGGTGCCATAAATATAACGCCCAGTATTGGATTTGTAAAATAGATCGTCCTCTTTAAGTCACTGTTGTGTTATTTGAAACGCTACTTAAAAAAAGATCAAGTCTGAAGGTGACGGCCAGCTCCTGTACAGTTTACAAAACCAGTTATTATTTCAAAATATATCCACAGAAGTCTTTTTCCTGTAAAAAATAAATAAGGTAGTTTTAAAAAACACCATTAAGAGGAAGACGGATGGACAATGTGCACTTGCCAGGTCTATTCTGTCCTCATTGATTCATTATTGGAGTTCGAGATCTTTCGGAAGCTGTGGTTGTTTTTCTCCAACCATAGCTCTGCGAGTTGCTGCGTGGAGCCGTGCGAGGATGCTTTGGATCCCAGGCACATTTTGTACTGCTTGGGATCAAGATTGGGGTCGCAAACCACAGGGTGATGCACGTGAACGATGCCGGTATCCGTACTGCGGAACAGCTTGATCCCGGATTGGACAAACTTGTTGAAAAGGTCAACGTCCTCCAGTCCCCAACCTTGGATGGAGACGTCAAAACCACCAGCTTTGACCAGGTCTCCTTTGTAGACGCAGACAATACCAAAACCATAGTGTCTCCACAGGCCTGTTTTGGATGTGAACACGTAGTGGTTGTCGCTGGGCACCTTCCCTGCGTAGACAACCTTTGGGTCATACTGGCTGAAAATAATAGGAAAGTATGTCTGTTCCCCAAGTATGGTATTCCCACGACATCGAGTCAAGAAGTCAGGAGTAAACAGTAAGTCCACGTCACAGTAGAAGAGTAAAGAATCATTGGTAAAGTGGGCCGAGCCGACCTCCAGGGCCAGAGCACGGGAGAATGGTCCGGAAACCGGTTTGATCTCCATATCGGCTTTGGGGTACTTCATGCGATACTCCCTCATGAGCTCGATTTGCTTGATGCGCTCAGTGTTGTTGTCCGTGCTGAAAAGCAGAATCAGAAGCTTGACATTCTGGTTGGGAATGAGGCAGATCTTCTCGAAGTTGGCCATGAAGCGCAGAAAAATCTCGTAGCGTCCGGCCAGCGGCACAAGGATGTTGATCTTCTTCTCTTTGGGTTCGTGTTGTTCGATGCCTGGGCTGCTCAACTTAAACGGGACGAGCATCTTGAGGGAGTTGGACAAGAAAGACAGCGAGTCGGAGTCTTGGTTGATCCTGGCAGCCAGGACTCGAGCGTCCATCTCTTCTTCTTCCAAGAACTGGATCTTGCTGAAGGTCTGCTGAAGATACGCATGCCTCCTTACGGGCACTGTCATAGTCTTCCCCTTGTGCTTCTTGTAGAGCAGCAGCAGATCCAGTACGTACTCTGCACCATACATAGGGTTGACCCTTCGGTAGCCATATTGGATCTCTTTGAAGTCAATGACTCTTCCGCGTGTCTTGGCATTGGCGTTAATCATCTCCATAACTTGCATGATGATGTCGTCCAGCGCCATCTTCTGCGAGGAGTCAATGCCTCGACGGGGAGGCTGTCCATCTGAGGATGAGAAAATGTACTTTCCCGTGAGGAATTCCCATTCCAGCACCTCCTCACGTTGGTGGGGATGAAAGCGCATGAAGGATGGAGGCATGCCCAGTTGAAGGTCTTCCCTGTGCACCTCGGTGTTGCTGTAGCGGCTCATTTGCACAATCTCACGATGGAGCTGAATGGTGCGGTGGCGCAGCTCTGCAATCTTCCGGCTCAACATGTAGCTGTGCAACCGATACTGGTAAGGTGGGTTCTTGTTGGGGTGAAGGGTTATGGCTCTGTGGATCTTACTGTTGTGGAGATCACGGATGTAGCCCTTCTTGTTTGGCTCGTAATTCTCATAGAACAGCTGCTGCATCTGTAAAAGAGAAAACTAGATGTTAGTGATTGGTTTAGACTTGTAAATAATAGATTGACGTCACAACTGGGTTGATATAATTGAAAGTGAAAATAATACGTCTTTAGCAAGACCTCTCGCGTCTTATTTTCCAATTAAAGGGCCAAACTGTAATGCAAACAAGCAATTCTGTCCTAAGACATGGTTGGAAAGTGGCCACTAGACCAATCATGGGATCAAAAGCGATACCATGACATGGGTGAGATTACAGAGCAAGGCCTGTCTGAGGATCTTGGTAAAGGGATAGCTTTACTTGTACCCAGTCACAAATCAAGTGAAATGGTTTATAGACATTTACAATTGATTAAAAAAATCTTATTTTAAAGGTACAATTCTCACTGTTAACAAACAACTAAGACTTTTAGTAAGGTAATAGTAGGCAGTTTAACATTAAGGTAGTTGGGTTTAGGTATTGCGTAGGATTAGGGATGATTAGGGATTTAGAAGTACTATTAAACAGCAATATCTTAATAAATGGTGGGTAATAAGCCAGTAGTTCTACTATTATTTAAGTCAAGTCATCCTGCAAATTGGCAAATTATAAACAAGTAATGATTGTATAAGTGCGCCTTCGTCAAAATAATGCTGCCATTTTGTATACTGTATCATAAAGTAGGAAAATGACACCACTTGGACAACTGCAACATAAAAGAAGTTATGTTCTGCTCTACAAACGTCCTACAGTCTAATCATTTGTGGACTAAGAAATAACCTGCAATCACTGAAGGAAAAACCAGGTGCTCTTAAGCCCTGCTCAGCTGGCTCTGGTTGAAAGGGTAATAAGGGTGTGAGACCAACACGGTGCCAATAAGCAGGTTGGAGTGACCTGAGAAAGCCTCGCTCCAGCTGAGAGCCTGAGAACGCGACTCAGCAGCAGTCTGGATTGTGGGAACACTTCATCATTAGCCACCCTGTAATTACCCCAGCTCCGGGTCATTTCTTTATTCTTAAGGCACTTTATGACTCATTATAAAAATTCCATGATGGCCATTGATTTGATGAGGCCGTTCATTAATGACTGGAGTTAAATACAGTCTATGAACAGAAGCAGAATTTAAGGTGCAGCCAAACAGAAGTAAAACTTGGAGAGGGACTTGAAAAGGTGGGTTCAAACTCCAAATGGTCCTCACATGCCAAGACAAGGCAAATCAGTGTTATTAACGAAATTACAAGAGTCTCTTTGCCCCAAAGCAACCACTTACTTTAGTCCTTTAGCAGATGCTCTCATCCAAAACCACTCACAGTGCATCTTTATTATAGAGTGAAACCCAAACCTTTCCACCAATGCATTTACATAACTTTCCACAATGATCACTGGATAACTGAAGCTTAATATTCTGAAAGCATTTGAAATCGCACTCATACAGAGCCAAGACGAATAGACATTTACTACTGACTTTGACATTTGACTAATATAAGTTATTTCCAGTTCCACAAAACTATTTCTATGTTTTTTAAATTCCCTAGGGTTAGGGTTAGGTTGTTAGGTTTTAGGTTCTTAGGTTTTCCCTAACAACATCTTGGTTTCTCATGACTTTAGGTTATAAAAAGGTTATTGTGATTATTAGATGTCATTTCCTGCGTCCAATGTTGTTGGTTGTCATGAATAATTGGTTTTGATGGAAGCTTGCTTAAACCATGAAATTAAAAATTAAGAAAAGATAATTGCAACTATTTTACATTTTCTTTGCATTTGTGAACTATTTGAGAAAAACTGCAAATGCGAATCTGAGCAATTCCAGTGCAGTAATTTCTGAAAATTGTGATTTATATAAATATATTATGATAACAAAGTGAAAACGTAAACTTATCCTTATGTTCTAGAACAAAAGTCAGATTTTCAAGATTAAAGTCAGAATTCCAAAAAAAGGTTAGAATTCTAAATTTACAGTTAGATTCCAAAAACAAAAGTCAAAATTACAAAGACAAAAGTCAAAATTACAAGTTTAAAGTCAAGATAACAGCATGGACAAGTCTTTCAGCATCTGGGCTCAAGAGGAGCGACAAAAAGAACACCAAGATTACGCATCTGTGTAGAAGGTGACAGAGAAGACCAATCAACTGTTAACACAAATTTACTACACCTCTTGACGTTTTATATCCATAAAATCTCGGTTTTACAACTAAGTCAAAATTGCAAATTTAAGGTGAGAATTTCAAGAACAAAAGTCAGAATTCCACATTTAAAAACAGAATTGTAAATTTAAAATTAGAATTCCAAATTTAGTTACAATTCCAAAAAAAAAAGTCAGAATTATAAATTTAAAGTCAGAATTCCAAGTTGAAAGTCAGACTTCCAAGAACAAGTCAGACTTTCACATATAAAATCAGAATTCTAAATTTAAAAAGTCAAACTTTCAAGAACAAAAGTAAGAATTTCACATTTAAAACCACAATTCCCAATTTAGTCAGATTTCCAAATTTTAAGTCAGAATTCCAAGTTTAAAGTCAGAATATCAAAAACAAAAGTCAGAATTCTGCATTTAACATCATAATTCCAAATGTAAAGCCAGAATTCCCAGAACAAAAAGTCTAAATTACAAGTTTAAAGTAACAATTTCAAGAACAAAAGTAAGAATTTCACATTTGAAACCAGAATTCCCGATTTAAAGTCAGAATTCCAAAAAAAAATCTGAATTTAAAATTTAAAATCCTAATTCCAAATTTAGTCAGAATTCAAAGAAAAAAGGTCAGAATTACAACTTTAACATCATAATTCCAAATGTAAAGCCAGAATTCCCAAAACAAAAGTCTAAATTTCATGTTTAATGTCATAATTTCAAGAACAAAAGTAAGAATTTCACATTTAAAGTCAGAATTTCACATTTAAAGGCAGGATTCCAAACTTTAAGTCAGAAATTCCAATTTAGGAGCAGAATTCCACATTTAAAGTCAGAATTTTTAGAACAAAAGTTAGAATTCCAAAAAGAAAAAGGGTTTGAATTCCACATTTAAAATCACATTTAAAAAGTCAGAACTTCAAAAGGTCAGAAAAAGTCAAGTTTAAACTCTGAATTCTGAGAACAAAAGTCTGCACTGCAAAATGTAAACTGGAGTCAATCAATTCTGCGTTTATTTCTAGCAGCTCCGACTTTCTTGATTCTGCCCAACTAAGAAATAAAAAAGTTGGAATTTATCCTTTCTATTTCTGTTATCCAATAGTGAAAACAAGCTTCTATAGATTTGAGCTTCTGTCATACTGTCACTAGGTACCACAAGACTTTAACCACACAAAAAAAACTACAAATCCCAAGATGGATTTACTCATTCTTCCCCGCAACCCTCTAGAAAGTGTTTCCCATCCCGAGCAGCACAATGTACTGCAGTTGACACAAATGAAAACATTTAGACTGCGCTGACATTTAGTTAGCAGACGTGTCCCTGTAATGGAGGATGCCAGAGAAATGAACTCAAGCTGCAATCACTGCGTGCCATGAAGCAAACGCACTGTGACTGCGATAGGACTGTCATACCAAGTCCTCAAGCCTAAACAAATACATTACGGCAAGACACAATCGCTTTATTCCCACAGATAAATTCACACAGGCTTAAAACACCATCAGTCTGCTTCTTGTCAGGGATCGATGGCTTTCCATTACAGCTTATAACAGGAAGCTAAGAAAGAAAGTGTGCATTAAAAAGCCCTAAAAGAGAAGCAACAGAAATTCTGCAACCATTCACTTAGATTAATCCCCAGAACCAAGCGAAATGCTTTGTATAAGAGCAATAAGCCTTCCTGTAAATAGAAGAGCACAGAACTAGCAACCACACGGTTGTGGGTTCAATCCCCTGAAAAAGCAAGATCTGATCAAATGTATCTTAATATGAATGTAGCTTCCTAATACATAAAAATGTATAAATGCTTAATATATACAACGAAAAAAGTTATAAAAACTATAAATAAAATAAAACAGAGCAGATTTAATTAACACAATATTTTAATAATAATTTTATATACAATAAATAAATATAAAAATTCATATATACAAAATATTTACAAAAATAAACATTTTTATCAATTTCTTAGTGAATATAGAGTATATAAATTGGAGCATTTAATCTACACAGTTTGATTAAACTTGAATACTTTCATGCAAGTTTAAACACTCCAGCTGACCCTCCTATGTAAGTTTTTCTTTGTGTAACCATATATATATATATATTGTATTTTGCCCTTTTCTGTAAATATTGACAAATGTTCCAAATATATTGTGAAATTTCCAATAATCCAATTCTCAAATATTTGATAAAACCTACATTTTGTCTTTTAAGCAGCTTAATAATGATCATACTATTTGTTATACGACGGGTAATGAGCGCCACCGTTGTTGCTAGAAGGGATACAGCTGCAATTGGAGGTTAACAAGAAGTGTTTATAAAAGTATTTAATAAATTACTCAATTTACTTAAATTACGCAATAATTATATTGTAATAGCATCTATCCCTACCTTAATCCAAAACCCAACCCTCACAGTACTTTAAGAATATTATTTGTTATACAGTGTCACGAAAATTATGCTATACTGACAAAAGTATCCTCAGCTGTATCCCATCAAGACTTTACCCTCTCATGCAGCATGGTGTAGTCTAGATGGGATACAGCTGAGGATACTCACGTCAATATTGCATAATTTTTGTGACATTGCACAGCAAATAATATTTTTACATTACATGTTTAGAGTTGAGGTAGGGGAAACGCTTATAAAAAAAAACAATTAACGAGTAATTACATAAATAATATAAATACTTCTTGTTAACCTGTGTGGAGTTTGCATGTTCTCCGGGTGCTCCGGTTTCCTCCACAGTCCAAACACATGCGGTATAGGTGAATTGGGTAGGCTAAATTGTCCGTAGTGTATGGTTGTGAATGAGCGTGTATGGATGTTTCCTAGTGATGGACTGCAGATGAAAGGGAATCCACTGTGGAAAACATATGCTGGATAAGTTGGCGGTTCATTCCGCTGTGGTGACCCCTGATGAAAAAGGGACTAAGCCGAAAAATGAAAGAATTTTCAGTAAATTCAGATCATAGCTGTATCCCTTCTAGCAACAACCGCCGGAGAGATCCAAGCTGCTGGATTTACGTCATGTTTATTCATAATTTTCCTCCTGAAATACATGAAGGTGAGTAACTCTTTCTTGGAGAGGAGTAGAGAAAATATTTTAGTAACATAAACAGTGTGTATCTTACGTGAATAAAGCACATTATCTATTTATGTTGAAAAATACTATTATTTATTGCGGTCTTCATAGACATTTGTTGTATTTTACAAACCTTAAATGGTATATTTTGCATGTATTTTAATGTCTGAAACCAAAAATTAATTTTATTTGTTTGAAAGCACGGATAGATTGTGGTTTATGACAAGCACTGCACACCTCTTTATGTGCCTCAGCGCGCGCCATCAGATTTGAAAATTGGTGACGTGCGCTCTGAACATTCTAATCACACCGGTGTAATTGTAGACTTCAGGGACCACACAAGGCTAATCATATCGGTGTGATTGTATGCTTCAGGGACCATTCATTCATTCATTTTCTTGTCGGCTTAGTTCCTTTATTAATCCGAGGTCGCCACAGCGGAATGAATCGCCAACTTATCCAGCAGGTTTTTACGCAGCGGATGCCCTTCCAGCCACAACCCATGTCTGGGAAAGCTTCAGGGACTAGCCAAGGCTAATTATATCGGTATGATCGTATGCTTCAAGGACCAGCCAAGGCTGATCACACCGGTGTGATTGTTCACTTCAGGGACCTTCCAAGGCTTATCACCAGTGTGATCGTAGACTTCGGGAACAACACAAGACTAATCATATCGATGTGATTGTATGCTTCAGGGACCAGCCAAGGCTAATAATATCGGTGTGATCGTATGCTTCATGGACCAGCCAAGGCTGATCACACCTGTGTGATCGTTCACTTAAAAGGGGTAATACTAATTTAAAAAGAATTACAATAGAAAGATAGTTCATGAAAATTCTCAATGTATCCAAGTTATCAACTTTAATACAACGTATCCAATGCGGTGTAACATTTCACTCGAAATTTTATTAGAAAAGCGGCACGTCGGCTCAGTGATTAGCACTGTCGCCTCACAGCAAGAGGGTTGCTGGTTCGAGTTCCGGCTGGGCCAGTTAGCATTTCTATGTGGAGTTTGCATGTTCTCTCTGTGTTAGTGTGGGTTTTCTCCGGGTGCTCTAGTTTCCTCCAGTCCAAACACATGCGCTATAGGTGAACTGAATTTACTAAATTGGCCGTAGTGTATGAGTGTGAATGTGAGTATGGTTGTTTCCCAGTACATGGTTGTGGCTGGAAGGACATCCGCTACATAGAACATATGCTGGAATAGTTGTTGGATTTATGAATTTAATCAGAGAATTATTAACATTGAACATTGTTTTAAATAGCTAAAGCCATGCTCACTTAATTATATTAATTGTATAATTTCAAAATGACTACCATAAAGGCCAAGTATTAGTGTGGTTTTACATGTAATTATATCTACCAAACAGAGAGCTCTTATAAAGTGACTCACATTTTAAGTTTCAGTCTTAAACTACACTGATTTCAGCCCAGTAAAGCAGATTTCCGACTAGCAGCCAGATAAAGAAAATAAAGCAAGAGTATTTCTGAGAAGCAGAGTGTGTCCTAATGTGGGATGCAGTGACACACAGACGACAGGATCAGTGTAAAGCAGATCAGAGATGCAGCATCAGAGATGAACAGACTAATGTTTGACTGATCCTGCAAAAGGTCAAATCCCTCCGCTTCCCCTTTAAACGCAGCGCATAAGAGCTTGGAGATCATGATATTGAGCAAAAATGTCAAGAAAATTGTTTCTGAAAAATGTAGACGATGGTACAATGTACAGCGTAACAATTCTACTGTCGGACAGCTGCTTCAGGGCTGTTTATGCTAATGAGAGAGAGATCATCACTCATGTGCAGGACTTTCCCCCTCTGATGACATGTACCAAGGGAGAATGTCAATCAAAGTGTTTCTGCAGATGTTTAGATCAAGTGTGATTATAAAAATATAGAATGAACGTTTACCATTAGAAGCTGGTTATAGTGACAGACTGTTAAAACAAAACTGTGTTAAAACCCCTTATAAAAGTGATTTTTGCATAACAGGTCCCCTTTAAATCAACATGAAGCCAAAACGAAGCATATTCACATGAGCTCAGTGGAGTATCCTGTCTGAAAGCCATCAGGATTATAGACGTGTAATGTGTTGTGAATGGATTTTCACGCTGACTTTGACGGGGCGGATCTGTTATGACAGTGTCAGGTGACTAAATGGAAAGGAGCGCTAGCGAACTCCGACAGCAAGAAGCAGATCCTGCAACTGGAGCGTGAGATGTGAGATTACAGCTCAGATACATCCGCAGATCTGAGAACAGAGAAACGCGTCACATGCCGGATTCAAATAGAAGCGAAGAAGTGATCTGCTAATACCGAGCTCTTCATTTACAGTCACTTAAAGACGACCTACTATGCAGAAATCACATTTATAAGGGGTTTAAACAAAGTTATGCGGCATCAGTGTGTGAAAATAACCAGCTTCTAATGGTAAAAATGTATTAATTCTACTTTTTAATAATCACACTTGATAAAAGCAGTCTGCAGAAACACTTTGATGGACGGTTGCATTCCCTGGGTGCTGTTTTTGTTTTGTTTTGCTCACTTCATCCACTTAACTCGGCAATAATAATCTAACTTTGTTACGTTTTAATAAGATGTCCAGCGAAAATGCTAATTTACATTGGCATTCTCCCTTTGTACGTGTCATCAGTACATCGTCATTAGTGACAGCCTCTCCTTCATTAGCAATAACAGCCCTGAGTGAGAAGCAGCCGTCCACCATTAGAGTTTTCACCTGCTGAAGATGATGTCAGTGACCAAGAGGATTCTAAATGGGGAGTTTTAGCATGCGCAAATGAACAGCGACTATAAAGAGACTGACGAAATCTGAGACACTTCTCTTGAAAGTTTTTCACAGAAATAACATCAGTCTTGTTTTTGAATCTGCCGCAATGCTGACACACAAGCATCTGTAGCTCCGCCCTCTTTTGAAATAAGCATGATCTCATTTGCATTTAAAGCAACAGTCACCAAACAGCACAATTACAATCAAAGCCTGAAAGGGTCAGTTTCAAAGAGTTATAAAAAATGATCTGTGGTCTGTTTTTGAGCTGAAACACACAGACATGCACACTCTACAGACATCAGATACTGTTATACTACTTTGTCCTCGAAAACAGACGTATCTCCTCCTAGGCGGTTCATGCTACAAGGCCCAAATTTGGTCAAAATGTGCCTTTTGCATGCAAGATTGTGGCAATATCTCCTTATGCCAATTGGTCTTAACGTTTTTGAATTAGAAAAATGTGAAATATTACATTTTAATAATTAAATTAGCCCCAAATTTAGCTATGTTCTGCATTTGATTCCATTGCTATATATTTTTTTAGGTTGATTAGACAAATAGTTTTCCAATAAATCATTTTTAAGCATTATTTTTCTCAAAATATGGCATGTCATTTTTGTCTTAAACTCCTTTTTTTTTTTTTTTTTTTACAGATATGGCAAGTCATTTTTGCATGTATCACGTTCACAAAGAGATGATGCCAACCTTGGAAGACTTCAAAGACAACACATACACTTAATACACAACTACACTTCATTAAACATGCACACATAAATATAACCTACAGTTAAAATCAGATTTATTTGCCCCCCTTTGATTTTTTATTTTATTATATTTATATTTTTTATTATATTGCTCTTTTTAAAATATTTCCTAAATGATGTTTAACAGAGCAAGGAAATTTTCACAGCATGTCTGATAATGTTTTTTCTTCTGAGGAAAGTCTTTTTTGTTTTATTTTGGCATGAATAAAAGCATGAATTTTTTTAAATACCATTTTATGGACAAAATTATTAGCCGCTTTAAGCCATTTTTTCTTGATAATCTACAGAACAAACCATCAATATACAATAACTTGCCTGAATACCCTAACCTGCCTAGTTAACCTAATTAACCTAGTTAAGCCTTTAAATGTCACTTTAAGCTGTATAGAAGTGTCTTGATATCTAGTCAAGTATTATTTACTGTCAGCATGACAAAGATAAAATAAATCAGTTATTAGAAATGAGTTATTAAAACTATTATGTGTTAAAAAAATCACTTTGTTAAACAAAAATTGGGGAAAAAATAAACAGGGGGTCTATTAATTGAGGGGGGCTAATTATTCTTACTTCAACTTATATGCTACATGACTGCAGGTTAACTATGTACAGGGTGGGCCATTTATATAGATACACCTTAATAAACTTATTGGGAATTTCACAAGAAAAAACAATGGTGTGCTTGGTTTTAACGTAACTTTATTCTTTTATGAGTTATTTACAAGCCCCTTCATATACTAATGTGCCACAAGCAAGACGTTAATATCACCAATTATTCCCATTTTATTAAGATGTATCCATATAAATGACCCACCCTGTACATATAACTTCCATTTGACTGTAACTTATTTTGATTGTAATGCAGTAATGTGCACCTTTTAAAGCTGAAAAGAGACAAATTGTAAAAAGCCCTATACAAACACACTTGAATTAAATTATAAGAATGCACACCGACAGTGTCCGCCTGTGAATACGTCATTGTACATTCCAGACTCTCATTAATGCGCTCAGGACTGGATTAAAGGCAATTAAGTTTATTTTCCTGCACAGACTGATCGTTTTGCATCATAAGACCGCAATACGTCATTGGGAGACACACGTAATCATTTTGTTTTGGTTTTTGCCAAATAAAAATGCAAATCGACAAGACTCTCATCTAAGGCAGGGTGATTTGACAAAAATATCATACCACAATGCAAGTAATATCATACACTGATAACAATATATGTATACACTCACTGGCCACTTTATTAGGTACACGTTTCCAACTGCTCGGTAACTCAAACTTCTAATCAGCCAATCACATGGCAGCAACTCAATGCAGTAAGGCATGTTGCTGTCAATGGCCATCACTTGGCTACTTCAAGCAGAATACCGCACCATGTCATAAATCGTGAATCATCTTTGTCATGAACTGTACTCAAATGGCCTCCACAGTCACCAGATCTCAATCCAATAGAGCACCCTTGGGATGTGGTGGAACGGGAGATTGGCATCATGGATGTGCGGCCGACAAATCTGCAGCAACTGCGTGATGCTATCATGTCAATATGGAGCAAAATCTCTGAGGAATGTTTCTAGTATCTTGTTGAATCTATGCCAAGAAGGATTAAGGCAGTTCTGAAGGCAAAAGGGGGTCCCAACTTGCTAATTGTTAAGTGTACCGAATAAAGTGGCCAATGGGTGTATATATAAAAAAAAAATGATATAAAATATGTACATATGGTAATATTGCACAGGCCTACTCTCCTCTGCAGTGATTGAGTGGGTTAATAAAGTAGATTTGCTGATGGACGTCTGCGGTCTGGGCCTGAATGGGCACGCTTTCCCTCATATTCTGGATTAATGCATGAAAACATTTGAGTACGTCACATTCATTATGAAACGCTACCAGTGACGCAGATGAAGGCTTCCTTTGCAGCATTGTGAAAAAGGCCTGTTGGCTGGGAACGAGTAATGTCCTTCAGCCAGAATGAAAAGACGAGGACGAGCTAAAGCTCTGGCACTGGAGACGGCCTGCATTTGGCCAGTTCAATGACATCATCACGCCAAAAAACAATCATGCAAATAGGTTAATGGCACAAACACACCCGCGCAATTAGTGCAGAACACTATTAGCATGATGCATTAAATTAGTTAATGGATCACTGCTGATGTGTTTGATAGCAAAGTTATATAACAAAACAAAATCCTTTCTCTTTTCAATATAATGGTTGACCATATGCATTTGGCAGGAAGTTTAACAATAAAGATTTCATAAATAAATCCCAGGCAATAACTTGAGTTTATAATGAAAAGAATGACTATTTACATTCAAATGACAGCTTACTTAAATTATTACATTTTATTTAATATGCTTTAATATATATATATATATATATATATATATATATATATATATATATATATATATATATATATATATATATATATATATATATAATTTTACTATGATATATTTTAATATAATATCATTTTTATAATAATTTTTTATTTATTTATGTATAATTAACTTTATTAGAAGTATAATTAAACAAGTTTATTTTTTAAGTCATGGAAATTTATACTAAATGTGTATTAAAATAAAAAGATAAAATGTTTTATGAATTATTTTTGTTGCTGCAAAATAATAAATAGCTGCTTTTTTTTACTAATGCCAATTAAAGTAAAAATAGTACAAATACAATTAGTAAACTTTTGTTCTCGTGTCCATCAAATAAAAACTCTGAATGTGTATTCAAATAATACCAAATAAAACAGTAAACAAAATACAATTAATAAACCATAATTGATATATAAATATCAAATATTATATAAATAAAAATGACAATTAAACAAAAGCAAATGAAATAATAAAAAATAAACAATTAAATAAAGATTAAAACTAAAAGCTAAATTCATACTAAATGCGTATTATCAAATATATGATTAATGATAATAATAATAATAATAATAATAATAATAATAATAATCACAAATGCTTAAATAGAACAAATTAAATATACAAATGCTAAAATAAATGTACATATTCTTCCTAAATAAAATATTCTTCCTAAGTATAAAATAATAAAAAAATTAATTGATAATAATAATATTATTAATAACAATAATACTAGATAAACAAGTGCAATTTCTTTTAAATGTATAATAAAAAACTGCTAATAATAATAAAAATAATGATAATAATAAATATAAATATACAAATGCTAAATTAAATATACAAATTTTCACTAAATGCATATTTTAAAAATGTTTATAATAAAAAGCAACTAAATAATAATAACATTATTATTATTATTATTATTATTATTAAAAGTAATAATAATAATAATAATAACAATAATAATAAATATAAATATACAAGTGCTAAAATAAATTCTTATTAAATAATTAATATAAAAAATTTAATTATAATGAAATTATTAAATATATATATATTTTTTAATAGTTACATAACGGCATTTGTATGGTTAAATGCAAAATATCATACAAAATATATATTAAAAAATACATAAATAAAAAATTAAATAGATCCATTCATAAGAGATCCATTACCTAACAAACATTTTCCAAACCTGACCTCAACATGCCTCCTAATAAAGCGACAGCAGAAAGGACACGAAACCCCCTCAGTAAGCAAAGCTGTGATCTTTAATAAAGAGCCGGTGATTTGTCCATCAGTGTCTCACAGAGGACGCTCTCAGGATCTAATGAGCAGGACTCTTCTGTCACTGCCCTCTTTATTGACTCCATTGATGGACAAATCCAGCCATCGGCTCCACGTGGAGGGGAAAAAAAGAAGAGCATTAATGCGGGACGGTAATCGCTCTGGACAGAGAGATTGCAGGTCAGCAGTCATTAACATCTGCTGAGGGACTCTCTGACCTCCCGCTGGTCAAAACAAACACACACACACACATGCTCTAGGAAGCACCTTGGGGTGTTTTTAAGAGAGTCTGTGGAGATAATAAAGGCGATAATGAGCATTTCACTATCTAGATTCTGGGGATGTAATGGATCATAGTTGATCCATGATCTGTACAGATCACAAATCAAGGTTCCGAATGCACATTTTAATTTGTCATAGATTAATCCTAAATTTGTAATGATCGCAGACAGATCACCTCCTGCATCATTCAAATGACATGTATGAAAGCATTTTGGCTTAAATTATAAATGATGATGGAAGTTGTGGAGGCAGCTAAACGCTTTCTTATTAATTAAAGGTGTTTTCTGGATGCATTCATGCAGTCAGTGTAAAGCTGCACAATTAAACATTAAAAGATCAGGATCAACTCAAACACCCACGCAACAAATTATAAAGGATGGTGATTATTTGCATGTGTTTATTAATGGCTATATGCGTTTGATTGAGAAAGAGATTCAGCTTTTACACTTTTCAGTTTAGTTACAAAGCTGCAAACAATCAAATGTCCCTGCATTCTCAAATAACAAACTCACAAAAGATATGTGGATGTTTAATATTGCTTACACATGCTTATAACCCGAATATGTTTGAAAGACACTTTAGAGAGCAGGCATGTGGTTCAGCTGTGTGCTCTTCATTTTCTGTCTGATTCAGGAACTAATTGATGCGGCTAACAGCTACTCTGACACTATTCTGAAATGCGAAAGGTTGTGGGACGCTTTTCCTGGTGACATGGAGCCGATCTGCGAATCACAGCATAGTATGTTAGCTGACCAATCAGAGCCTCTTGAGGGTGGGCCTTTCAGAGGAACAAGGAAATATGTGGTTTTCATGTTAGCTGTATGTAATCAAAGCAAGATATATGAAAAAATAACATACTTTTTAAAAAAATTATTACAAATGAAGCATGAGCACACATTGCTTTGCATCTTATAAACACAACCAATGCTTAAAGATCTGGACCACCCCTTTAAAACAAATGTTAAAAATTGTGACTGAATCCTATTGTGAGATTGGTATCCTGAATCGTATCGATTCGTGAGTCAGGTGAATCGTTACATCCCTACTGATTGAGCAAACCTTGAGACTTGTACATAACTACTGCAGGGTTCATACACATTTTTACTACTAAAATTCCATGACTTTTCCAAGACTTTTAAGTAAATTTTCATGACCTAATGTTTCATGCAATGTCTACATATGCGTGGAAAAAGAAAAACAATAACGTCCAAAAAAAAAAAAAAAAAAGAAAAACATACATTACTTATGCTTTGCTTCTTTCACTTTACACACCTGAAACTTGCCTACAGCACTTATTCAGTGTTGCTCTTATAGTTGTGTAAATTGCTTCCTTGTACTAATTTGTAAGTTGCTTTGGATAAAAGCGTCTGCTAAATGACTAAATGTTAATGTAAATTTGTTATAGCATCTAGTAAAACATGCAACAATCTATTTAGTTTCATATGTATGTATATGTATGTGTATGTATATGTATATCTATGTAAAACTGATTAAGATAATGCTTACACCACACTAATAATGTGAGAGTATGTGATTAGCCAAGGACAGAAATTAAGTAAATAACCTATATTCAAGTATACAGATATCTCTTTTCCATGACTTTTCCAAAACTTTGTGGGTTTTTTTGTTTTTCCAAAACTTTTCCAGGCCTGAAAAATGCCATGCCATGACTTTTCCAGGTTTTCCATGACCGTATGAACCCTGCTACTAGATTTACAGCAGTGTGATACTGATTAACTGTACACTGATCAAAATGAGTCTGCCATACTTGATACTAGATCTGCACGATATTGGAAATACCAGACATCGCCATATTTTGGTTTTTCTGCAATATGAGTATAATTCGCTCTATTTGGAATGATGTCATTAAATTAGATCAACTGCAATGAAATATAATAAGTATAATTACAAACATATACAAACGAAAGTGGCAGATTCAAAAACAAGACTAATGTCCTATGCTAATAAGGGAGACGTTGTCACTAGTGGGCGGGGCTTCCCCCTCTGATGTCATGTACAACACGAGAATGTCAATCAAAGTGTTTCTGTTGTTTTTATCAAGTGTGATATTAAAAATAAAATAACTACATGTTTTACCACTAGAAGCTGCTTAAATTCAGTCTGGTGCAACACAACGGTGTTTAAACCCCTTATAAAAGTGATTTTTTTGTATAATATGTCCCCTTTAAAGTACCAGAAGCCATTGACTTGTGTTTTATAAAATCCCTAAAGACTGCAGGTTCAGCCAAAACAATCAAACTCAAAGCAAATTCATAGAATCAAGTCATAAATGAGCACAGAAAGAGTCAATTCACAGCTGATTTTCATTATGGGTGAAGCTTCCTATAATAAAACTGATACTTATATGCCTCTCGGTGGTTGAAACCCAAACAACAACTATCAAGCATCTTTCATCACAATCACATTTATTCTAATAGGGATTTGTTCTACTGCAACTATAAACAGAGCATCTAGCTGGTCAAATGCACATGAACAATGCAGATAAAGATGAAGTCAGTCATCGGCCGTCATATGAAGCTGCTCCTGTTACCTTCCTGATGATGAAGTTTTTTTCTTCCTTATTTCGGTTTAAAAGCCTCAATAAAAGCTCTTTTGATTCCGTGAAACACTGCAGGACTTATCAGCGATCATAAAGAGCCAGATGTTCAGGTCACACACTAAACTGCTCAATAAAAGAGCATAAAGTAATTGTGGATGACAGGATATGTCGTGCAAACACTTAATATAGTGAACTAAGATCATGGCCGACTGCTTCTGTCCTTTAAACTAATCATTTTTTGATTCTCTAAAGAAATTTGTGGAGCTGCGCCTCGATGGATTTGCTTTTCAGTCTTTGGACTTTCACCATTGAAAATGAAACAACACTAAACTGAACTGAATTGAACTGAACTTCAACTCTGAAAACTGGACTGACAGTTTCAATTTACTAGAGCTTCTATGTTAAGCTGCTGTGACACAATCTACATTGTAAAAGCGTTATAAATAAAGGTGAATTAAATTGAATTAAAGCAGAGATGCCCAAACTAAGGCCCGAAGTTGGCTCATGGTAACTTTTGATTTGGCCCGCCATCCCCTCTGAGAAGAAAGAATGATGAGGATGTGAATTAAATAAAAAATAAGGAACATCCTGAATCTATTTTTTTCCTTCTCTTAAATTTTTTTAAGGGCACCTATGGTGAAAAATCTACTTTTCAAGCTGTTTGGACAGACATGTGTGCAAGTATAGTGTATAGACCATCATATTGGGGTGATATAAACACACACAGTCCTTTGTTTTTCAATTTAACGACATAAAAATGGTGGACCAATTGGAGCGGTTTTCAGACCGACCGCAACTTAACATAGGAGTGCGGTCCCCCCCCCACCAATATTGACTGACAGCCTCGCGTCATGATCATATCCTCAGTTTTTTGTTGCACGTCCGCCGTTTTCAGCGTGTGAGTCAAAGCGATGTCATTAAAGAAACACCCTTGCTCTATTTTTTGATGAAAAGCTCATTGGGTTCAACACAAGATCAATATTCTCCACATTATTGCTGTAATCGGAATTATTGCTTGTACCTTTTGCATGGCGCGGCGCTGTGCATTTCGGAGATCTGGGCGTGGGTTTTTGTCAGTGTGCACGCGGCGGAGCTTCAGGTCAGCGGCTCGGCGCAGTGTGGGTTTCTGTCGGGGTGCACGCGGCGGAGTTTCAGGTCAGCAGCTTGGGGCAGTGTGGGTTTCTGTCGGGGTGCACGCGGCGGAGCTTCGGGTCAGCGGCTCGGCGCCGTTGTGTTTGCCCTGGTAGAGGCTTGTGTTTGGAGATCTGGAATACGTGGCGCGACGATTCGGGACACTTCATGTTTCAAAGACACAAATGATTGTGTACTCTCTGCTTGGTCTGTGTCCAACTCGTACATGTACGGCTGAATGCTCATCCTAGCTTAGCTCTCTGTCTGTCAGCCTGTCTGTTGCAAACACAGAGAGTAGGAGCTCTTGGCTCCGCCCCCTTGTTACGTTGGGCGGAAGGCCGAAACTGTGAAGCAACACGCCCCTAAAACAGCAAACTGTGTAAACACCCCAACATGACACTTTTGAACACATTATAATAAAAACATCTGAACTGTGTGTTGAACTGAACCTTCCCTGGCACACTCAGAACAACCATAATATTAATATTAAATCATAAAAAAGGGGTAAACTATGAGCCCTTTAATGTATTATAGAAGTATCGGATCGTGTTTCGGTACATACTCAAAACCTGATCGGGACATCACTAGTACATTTACCCTCGGCCCATAGCTCATATTGATATTTGGCCCTTTAAACAAAAAAAAATTAAAAATGAAAAAGTGTGTGCACTCCTCCACTAAAGACTAGCAAAATCTTTGACAGTGGCTCATCTGATCAGAATTTAAAGTGAGAAATCTTATAAAGCGTCTTATTATTATGAACTATTTCTGCCTCCAAATGCGTCATTTATTAATCATTGATTTATTCATTATGAATAATGTCTGGTGTGCGTACATTCAGCTCCCAAAAGAAGAAAGACGAACATTAAAAAATAAACAAATCATCTTTTATTTTCATTTATCCAAAAGCAGGTATGCCAACATGATTATTTCATCTTGTTTAATAATAGATTTTCCCCCAACGATTTTATTTTTGAAAGTTAGAAAACAAGAAAGTTTCCACACTTATGCTAAATTTATCATTCATCTATTATGAAGGAACTTTTGATACATAAAATAAGAAGACCTACAATCAGAAAATAATAAGTAGGATTTTAATAATAATACTAGTTTTTTAACATGATTATCTTGAGTATTAAAATGAGAATCTTTTCAGTCTAATTTATCATTTATTTATACCATTGCATAAAGGGAGCAAAATAATCACTTTTTAATTTGTTTTTTAAATCTCTTGTGTTACAAAAATAACATTTGTTCTTACATTAATACCAAAATTATCATTAAAATATTATGAGTAATCCCTCTTAGCATGCAAACACCCTGTTCTCGATGAGAAAAATAATCAGAAACAAAATGAAATGAAGCATATTTCATTTATATTAAAATTCACCGGTTTATATATAAAGTCACCGGCCACTTTATTAGGTACACCTGTCCTACTGCTCATCAATGCAGCATTCTAATCTGCCAATCACATGGCAGCAACTAAATGCATTTAGGCGTGTAGACATGGTCAAGACGATCTGCTGCAGATCAACCAGAGCATTAGCATGGGGAAGAAAGGTGATTAAGGTGACTTTGAATGTAGTATGATTGTTGGTGCCAGACGGGCTGGTCCGAGTGTTTCAGAAACTGCTGATCTGGGATTTTCACGCACAACCATCTCTAGGCTTTACAGAGAATGGGCAGAAAAGGATAAAATATCCAGTGAGCGGCAGTTCTGTGGGCGCAAATGCCTTGTTGATGCCAGATGTCAGAGGAGAATGGCCAGACTGGTTCCAGCTTAACGAAAGGCAATAGTAACTCAAATAAGCACTTATTACAGCTGAGGTCTGCAGAAGAGCATCTCTGAACACACAACACGTCCAACCTTGAGGCAGATGGGCTACAGCAGCAGAAGACCACACCAGGTGCCACTCCTGTCAGCTAAGAACAGGAAACTGAGGCTACAATTCACACAGGCTCACCAAAATTGGACAATAGAAGATTGGAAAAACATTGCCTGGTCTGATGAGTCTCGATTTCTGAAGTGACATTCGTCAACAACATGAAAGCATGGATCCATCCTGCCTTCTATCAACGGTTCAGACTAGTGGTGGTGGTGTGGGAGATATTTTCTTGGCACACTGAGCATGGTGTCCACACCACAGCCTACTTGAGTATTGTTGCTGACCATGTCCATCCCTTTATGACCACAGTGTACTCATCTTCTGATGGCTACTTTCAGCAGGATAACACGCCATGTCAAAGCGTGAATCATCTCAGACTTTTCTATAACACGACAAAGAGTTCACTGTACACAAATGGCCTCCACAGTCACCAGAACTCAATCCAATAGAGCACCTTTGGGATGTGGTGGAACGGGAGATTCGCAGCTTACAAATTTTCAGCAGCTGCAATATGGACAAAAATCTCTGAGGAATATTTCCAGTATATTTCATGATTAAGGCAGTTCTGTAGGCTAAAGGGGGTCCAACTCGATACTAGAAAGGTGTACCTAATAAACTGACCGGTGAGTATATATATGTGTGTGTGTGTGTGTATGTGTGTATTATATATATACGCATACACTATTTTAGTTATACTGATTTCCTACTAAATTTTTTAAAAACAATATAAGAATCTGTTTTCATAAGCTGAATGTATGTTCCAATTGATGCAAACCATTTATTTATATATTTTTCCCTCTTTGTGTACATAGTTCCACAAAAGGCAGCAAAACATCTTTAAAAATGTAGGATTTGATTCATGCCGTTCCTTGTTTTTCAATGGTTTTTCCAATGCCTTTCAATGGTTAAATCCAGATCTGTAGACGCTGGAGAGGAGACTCTGAATGAAGCCGATGCTTTCACTGAAAGTGTTCTGACATTAAAACAGGCCAGACTTCTGTTTGACGGAGAGAACAACAAATCAATCACACCCTTATCTTGTTCCACGCGGCTTATCTAGAGAATACAGTCAACGATACAGCCGCTATCAGTGCAGATACCAGGAGAGAAGAGCTGAGACAACACACACACATTAATACACACTCACATACACACAATAATGGACACACTTGCATACTGTATATACACACGCATAGATTTACTCCTATAGAGCCACTCACTCACATACAGATACACACACACACACACACACACACACACACACACAAAGAAACTGGCAGATATCAGTGGAGATAAAAGAAAGAAAAGAGCCTCAGCAGGACAACAGACTACACACACACACACACACACTCATATACAGGTACACACTCGCTCACATACACACTCTATACAAAACTCTCCCACAGACACACTCTTACACAGACTCAGACACACACACACACACACACACACACACACACACACACACACACACACACACACACACACACACACACACACACACACACACACATATATATATATAAATATGAAAAAACTCACATACACACATTTACACACTATAAAAACTCTCACACAGACACACTCTTACACAGACACACTCTTAGACACACACACACACACACACACTCACATACTCACATACAGGTAAACACTCGCTCACATATACACACTTTATACAAACTCTCACACAGACACACTCTTACACAGACTCAGACACACACACACACACACACACACACACACACACACACACACACACACACACACACACACACACACATATATATATATATATAAATATGAAAAAATTCACATACACACATTTACACACTATAAAAACTCTCACACAGACACACTCTTACACAGACACACTCTTAGACACACACACACACACACACACACACACACATACTCACATACAGGTAAACACTCGCTCACATATACACACTTTATACAAACTCTCACACAGACACACTCTTACACAGACTCTTAATCAGACACAACACACACACACACACACACACACACACACACACACATATATATATATATATATATATATATATATATATATATATATGAAAAAATTCACATACACACATTTACACACTATAAAAACTCTCACACAGACACACTCTTACACAGACACACTCTTAGACACACACACACACACACATACTCACATACAGGTAAACACTCGCTCACATATACACACTTTATACAAACTCTCACACAGACACACTCTTACACAGACTCTTACTCAGACACACACACACACACACACACACACACACACACACACACACACACACACACACACACACACACACACACACACACACACACACACACACACACACACACGAAAATGGAATGGCAACCTAATGGATGTTGTGATCCAGACTTAAAGCACACACACACACACACTTACACACACCATACAGTTCACTGTCACATACCACCACAACAACATCTCTTTCACACACACATGCACACCAGAGACACACTCTTACAAAAACTCATACAGTACACAGCAACATAAACACACTCCTAAACACACACGCACACTCTCTCTTTCACACACTCATATGGAAAGCATTATATGGTCAGGTAAAGTGCAGGCGGGTGTGATTCAGCCACTCTGGGCCTCATCTAAACACACTGATAAGAGGAGGATCAGCATCCTGTACTGATAAGACAACAGCTGGACATTACCCACAACAACAACTGCTATTAAAGTCATGATCTAAAGCTGTTCTCACACAAGGAGAAATGCCTCTGGTCTGAAGCCGAGTCATTACTGTGAGCTTTACAGCAGATGTTCACTACTGTACATCACTGAGAATAAGACTAATATTCTGCAAAGATGCTCTAAATCAATCTGTATTGCCACTGAAACACATATGAGCTGATCTGCTCTTGCTGCCTTAAATCAGTTTATTTTGCAAAAACTGAGTAACCTTATTTCATTTATTTATAGACTGGAAAAAAATTAAATCTGTAAAATTTACGACGAAAAATCAGCAGCTGTGGTTGCCAGAAATTTACTGTTAAACATCCAAATGGGAAGCATAAAATGTACTAAATTTTACAGTAAACTATTGTAATTCATTACTAGGGGGGAAAAAAAATCTCAAAAATTCATGGTGAAAAATCAGCAGCTGTGGTTGACAGAACTTTATTAAAAATAGGGTAGAAACTGTTAATTCATTTTCAAAATTTTATGGTAAACTACCATACGTCATTACTGTAAAAAAAATCTGTAACATTTACATAAAATGGCATCTGTGGTTGCCAGAACTTTACATCTAAAAATACAGTAGAAAGCATGAAAGAATTTACAGTATTTTACCTAAAAATTTTGCATTGCATTACTGGTAAAATATCTGTACAATTTATGGTGAAAAAATCAGCAACAGAGGTTGCCAGAACTTTATTGTTAAAAATATGGTAGAAACTGTAAAAATGTTTTTTAAATTGTATAGTAAACTACCATATTTCAAACTGTAAAAAAAAAACAAAAAAAAAAAACTAAATCTTACGTGAAAACCAGCATCTGTGGTTGCCAGATAACAACTTTTATTACTGGGAAAAAAATCTGCATCATCTTACAATGAAACATCAGCAGTTGTCCAGAACTTTATTGTTTAAAATACGGTTGGAACTGTAACATTTTCTTCTAAATTTCACAGTAAACTACCATATTTCATTACTGTAAAAGAAATCTGTAAAATTTACATGAAAAACCAGCACCTGCGTTGCCAAAAAAAAAAAAAAAAAAAAAAAGAAAGCGTAAAAGAATTCATTGAATTTTATAGTGAAGTACCATATCTTATTGCTGTTAAAAAATGGCAAAACTTTGACGTAAAAAATACAGTAGAAACTGTAAATTTACAGTTTTTATGACAAGGTACCATATTTCAATACTGTAAAAAAAAACATCTGTAAAATTTACATAAAAAAGGTATCTGAGGTTGCCAGAACCTTACTGTTAAAAATACAGCAGAAAGCATGCAAGAATTGACAAAATTTTACTGTAAACTACCATATTTCAATACTGGGGGAAATAAAATCTGTAAATGTACAGTAAAAAAAAAAAAAATCACCACCGCTAAGAATATGGTAGAAATAGCTATTTTCCTTCCAAATTTTATGGTCAACTACCATAATTCATGACTGTAAAAAAATCTGTGAAATTTACATAAAAAAGGGTACCCGTGGTTGCAAGAACTTTACCGTTTACAATACAGTAGAACGGGTGAAAGAATTGACAATTTTATTGTAAACTACAATATTTCAATACCGAATTTTTCAATACTACAGTAGCAAAATTGGCAGCTGTGGTTGCCTGAATTTTACGGTTAAAAATACAGTAAAAAGAAAAAAAAAAAAAATATATATATATATATATATATTAGAAATTTTACAATAAAATGTTTCATTTATTTATACACCAAAAAACTTTAAAATGTACATTAAAAACTGGAAGCTGTGCTTACCAGAAATTTACTGTTTAAAATACAGTATAAAGCATAAAGAAATTTACAGAATTTTACGGTAAACTACCACATTTCATTACTGTAATTTTTTTTTTGAAAATGTATGATCCTGAGCATGAAACATCAGCAGTTGTGGTTGCTAGAATAGTATTGTTAAATATAAAGTGGAAATTGTAAAATAATTATCAGAATTTTACAGTAAACTACCATATTTCATTCATTCACTTTATTTTTATTTCATTGTTAGTATGAAAAATGAGTCAAACGCATGTATATGAGCTGATCTGCTCTTGTTTCCCTGCATCAGTTTATTTTGTAACTGAATGATTGTACGTGTTCATGCTTAATACTCAGTAGCTTGTACACGCATGCATGAAGATGAAATATTGATTAGAGCGGATTAAGTCAACATCGGCAACAGTCAATTATCCAGTAAATTGGCCCAATCTATATTCCAAACCACCATGTAATATTCATATTCGCATTGCTCCAGACATAAAATATGATCAGAGAGCCATTACAAGCCGTCATTTATACATGTGAGCTAACCGTGATGTAAACGAAGGCTTTATTTTTGATTATGAGTATGATCAAACAGCTTTGTTTTCTATTTCTGTACCAGAATACTGTTAAGCTCCTTCATTTGTGTATTTAATCCATTTATCTCTGCTTGTCATTTGTTTGTTATATTTTATGCAGACGCACTCTGCTTCAAAATAACCCAAATCAATCTAAAATAAGGTTATCTTGAGAAATACTGCAATATAAATAACAGAAAATCAAAATATCGCAATAGTATTAGTGTATATACACCTCATCTATTGAGTCTCAGCCTCTGCATGACTATATTATATAGGCTTTTCCTTCAGTGCTGCTTCAATCTAACTCCAAATCACTGGAATATAAGAAACCCATTCGTCCTGTCCGCCTTCAGAATGTACACTTTAGCTGGCAGTTTTTGTCTTTAAGTAATTGAGTTACAAAGCTCTTGAATTTGCAATAAGCCGCCCTGTTCCTCTGCGGGATGGTGCGCTGAAACAAACCCCTGAAAATTCAGATTTCATGCATGGAGGCTGCAGATGGAACCCTAAATCTAACAGACTGACACAAGAAAAAGAAAAAACACAGCTTTGGAAAGTCTATGAATAGAGGAAATTCCACATCAACACTGGTCTAAAACTGAACCGCAAAGTAGGACAGGAAGTGGAGGGAGAACAGTAGCGACCCAACGGTGTCCAAAAGCAGACCGTAATTAGAAAACGAGCAAAGAAAATAGACTCGAGTGTCTGGTGTGGATTTCAAAGCAGCAGCAGCAGCACATGAAACACTCCAGATTTACACAAAAAAAAAAAAAAAACAGAGAAGAATAGTTCATGTGAATTTAGAAGCTGCTAAGGATGGTTGTATTTGGCATATAGAAAATATATATAGAATATATATATATATATATATAGGATATAGAAAATGCTGATCAATTTCTCTTCTGAAACGTAAAAAAAAATAAATGAATGTTAAACTACAAAAAAGCAAATCAGCCTTTCATTTTAGCTACTGGAAATGAATAGCAAGTCCGACTGATTATGTATCACAAACATGCATAAATAAAGCAATCAATTACCATCAAAGTTTGATTTCACACTGACTTTAAATTGGTAAAACTATTCTAGCATGCACATTAAAGAATACTGCTCTAGCGGATTGCTGAAAAGCCCTGTTCAAGTAACCAATTAAACTTTAGGGACAAATTCCATTCAATGAAAAATTAAATAACTGAATATATCAAAAAGTGTTACATTCTGATATAAAAAACATATACTGATAGTACACTGCAAACTAAATAAAATCTGTAAAAAGTGCGGTGAAAAAACGGCAAACTGTAATTTATTGTAAAATAATGTTTAAAATTTTACAGTCAGCAACCTTATTTTATTAATTTGTACACGGTAAAAAATGGTAAAAAAAAACAAAAACAGCAGCTGTGGTTGTCAGAACGTTATCGTTAAAAATACAGTAAATTATTATCATAAATTTTGTGGTAAACTACTATATTTCCTTTCTGTGAAAAAAATTATACAAAAATTTACAGTGAAAAATAAATTATCCACAGCTGTTTTTTGCTGGAATTTTACAGTTATAAATATAGTAGAAATAATAAAATAGTTTAGTAAATGTTACGGTAAACTATCGTTTTTTATTAATTTATACACTAGAAAAGAAATTGTAAAATTTACAGTAAAAAAGCAGCTGTGGTTGCCTGAACATTATCATTAAAAATAGGACAGAAACCGTAAACTCACATTTCATTAATGTAAAAAACAATTTCACAAAAATTACAGTGGAGGGGAAAAAATTGCCAGCAGCTGTTGTTGCCTGAATTTTACTGATAAAAATATGGTTGAAATTATAAAATAATTAAGTATATTTTACGGTAATCTATTGTATTTCATTAAATTGTACACTTTAAAAAAATCTGTAAAGATTTTGGTGAAAAAAACAGTGCTGTAGTTGTCAGAACTTTAGCATTAGAAATATAATAAAACCGTAAATTTTATGGTAAACTACCATATTTCATTACTGCAAAGGAATTCTCATAAAATTTACAGTGAAAGCTCGACAGCTGTGGCTGCTGGAATTTTACAGTTAAACTGTTGTATTTCATTAATTCTCACACCTTAAAAAATCTGTAAAATTTACGCTGAAAAAAAATGTTGACAAAAATGTATCGTGAAAAAATGTTTTTTATGCAACCATATTTTATTAATTTGAACACTGTAAAATTATTCAAAACATTGGTAAAATCTATTATGAAAAACCAGCAGCTGTGGTTGTCAAAACATTATTGTTAAAAATAGGGTAGAAACCGTAAATTTTACAGTAAACTAACATTTCATTACTGTAAAAAAAATTCCATAAAACTAACAGTGGAAGGAAAATAAATAAATAAATAAATAAATAAATAATCGCCAGCTGTTGACTTGTCATTTTACTGGTAAAAATACGGTAGAAAACCTAAAATAATTTAGAATTTTTACAGTAAACTATTGTATTTCATTCATTTATACACTGGGAAAACATCTGTAAAATTTACAGTGGAAAAAAGCAGCTGTGGTTGCCAGAACTTTATCATTAAAAATACAGAAGAAACAGTAAATTTGAGGGTAAACTATTCCTGGGAAATTGTTTATAAAATTTACAGTAAAAAAATAGGCATCTGTGGTTGCCAGAATTTTACAGTTATAAATATGGTAGAAATAATAAAATAACTTTCTAAATTTAAGGTAATCTATTGTATTTCATTAACTTATAGACTGTAAAATTGATGGTGAAAGAATGGCAGCAGTGGTTGCCAGAATTGTTAAAAATACAGAAGAATGCATAAAGTGTTTACAAAATGTTATGGTAAACTACCTTATTTCATTACTAAAAAAGAAAATCGTAAAAATTACAGTTAATCAGCAGATGTGGTTGCCAGAATTGTACAGTAATGTACATTTAATGTACAGTACAGAATTGTAAAATAATTTCTTTATTATTTTATGGTAAACTACCGTATTTTCATGTTAATTTCCATTATTTTTTTATTTTTCATATAAAAATAAGTCAAACTCATGTATAAAAGCTGATCTGCTCATTTCCCTGCATCAGTTTATTTTGTAACTGAATGATTGTACATTCTCATGCTTATTACTCAGTAGCTTGTAAAGGCATGCAAGAAGATGAAATATTGATTACAGCTGATTAAAACATAGGCAACAGTTAATTATCCAGATAAGCAGCACAATCTTCATTCCAGATCACCATCTAATATTCATATTCACATTGCTCCAGATACAACACATTACCAGAGACACATTACAAGCCGTCGTTCATGCAAGTGAACTAACCTTGATGTGAACGAGGGCTTTATTTCAGTCAAAATCAGCTTTTAGCAATGACAACCTCATGTACACTTTCACACTTATTACATGGCAACTTATGAAATAAAGATTGATTTGAGTGGATTACAGCATTGGCAACGGTGAATTATGCAGTCAAGTATTGCGAAGCGCATGAGAGATTCATCATTAAATTGTTCCAGATGTAAAATGTGATAAGATGATCCACTAAGCTGCCCACATTCACGCCTACTTACAGTGACGACAACTGGAATACGACTTAAAATCAAGTCACGGTGCAAAGACTCCTTATCTAGCGTTATGATCTAATTTCTAGCCAAAAAAAAAAGTCGTATTGCTCTTGTTTTAAAAATAAAATGCTATGCAATATACAGATTATGATAGATTGTGCAAGATTATAACATTTACATTTACATTTAGCAGACGCTTTTATCCAAAGCGACAAGGAAACAATTTACACAACTATAAGAGCAACAATGAATTTGCTGTAGGCAAGTTTCAGGTGTGTAAAGTGTAAGAAGCAAAACATTAGTAATTTTTTTTTGTAGTACAGTTAGCGGTGGAGCCAGAGAGGCAATTGCAGATTAAGAAGGAAAGTGGAGACTTAATAGTTGAGTTTTTAGTCGTTTCTTGAAGACAGCGAGTGACTCTGCCGTTCTGATGCAGTAAGGGAGTTCATTCCACTAACTGGGCAGATTGAACGCGAGAGTTCGGGAAAGTGATTTCTTCCCTCTTTGGGATGGAACCACGAGGCGACGTTCATTCACAGAACGCAAGTTTCTGGAGGGCACATAGATCTGCAGAAGTGAGTGCAGATAAGAAGGAGCAAAGCCAGAAGTCACTTTGTAGGCAAACATCAGAGCTTTGAATTTGATGCGAGCAGCAACTGGCAGCCAGTGCTAACGGATGAGCAGCGGATTGACATGAACAAACTAAAACTAAAAAAACTGAACAAAATAGTCTTAAAAAACATGTATGGTGTATTTAAGTTTTCTTTTTTACGAGCAGAAATCTTAGCCATTTTAAAACCCTGATGTTTTCAAACCACAGTAAACCATGAGACTGGTTATTATCCAACGCCTATTACAATTAGAGACTTAATTTAGGAACAGCCTTGGTTTTGACTCCAATTTTTTTTCTTTAGCAACTTATTTTAAGTTTGCCAATTAAAAAACGTCCTCAAATCACATACACTCTTGTTCTTTAGTGACAAATTACTTTCAGTTTTGTTTTGCTGCAGTAAGCTTCGGTATTTTGAGTGGCAACAACTAATAATTATGCATTTCAACTATTGACAAGTCTTAAATTGAATAAATTGTGGATACGTATGAGTGATTCTGATTTAATTCATACTACAATCTTCCATTAGGTTTAAATGCTTTGACTAATTTTACGACAGAATATGTGATGACACTTCCTAAAGTAAGAGGAATTCTCCTGTTTAGTACATTTAGTTTTAAAGGGCTCCTATTTACCTCTTTTTACAAGATATAAAATAAGTCTCTGATGTCACTAGAGTTGAAGTTTCAGCTCAAAATCGACCACGGATAATGTTTTATAACTCTCTGAAACTGACCCTTTTATGTTTTGATCCTAATTGTGGTGTTTGGTGACTGTTGCTTTAAATTCAAATGAGATTGTGCTGTTTTCAGAAGACGGCGGAGCTCCAGATGCCTGTGTGCCAGCACAGTGGCAGATTCAAAAACAAGACCAACGTCCTAATAAGAGCTGGTCACTAATGGCCAGGGCTTTCCCCCTATGATGGCACGTACAAACGGAGAATGTCAATCAAAGTGTGTCTGTTTTCATCAAGTGTGATTATAAAAAATAAAATTAATACATTTTTTTATCATTAGAAGCTGGTTATATTCACAGACTGTTACCACACAAATGTGTTAAAACCCGTTATAAAAGTGATTTCTGCATCATAGGTCCCCTTCAAGACCCTTTCAAACAAAAAATGAGAAAAGCATACAGTTTTAAAAGTAATTATTAAGCTACTTTAAAGATTATTTGACTAAATACACTGCTTGAAATAAGTGCTATAATACTTACTGTAAGACATTTGTTTTCTTTACTAAAGCCTATAAGTTTTCTCATTTCAAGAACTCTTGCCAATATAACCATCCAATCACAGGCTTATTGGGAAAATGTGCCCAGGGCTACATTCCTGAGAACCTGAAGAATATGTGCCTCAGGGTATATACACTGTAAAAGGTGATTACTAGAGCCAGACAGAATGCGAAGATATTTTTTGCTATTTCTGCTGAAAATTTTGTAAAAAGTCTGCAGATGTATGTTGAGTGATTTTGGGAGTATCATAACAAGACATTTCATAAATTAAATTTAAAAATAATACCTTTTTTAAACTTTTATTTAATGTTTACAACACAAATCCAATTAGATCCACTTATTTAGTAAACAAAGCAAGTCTCTTATATGATACATCCACTAGAAGACAGAAAATGTGACTTTACAAACTGTATTGTAAATAAATCAAACACTGAAAAAATGGTTGCAAACAATGTATTGGTGTTAAATTTAAACAATCAAATTAAGTTTAATAACGTTCAACTTAATTTGTTTGTTTAAATTCAGCCCAAATAAATAGTTTACAACCACTAAGCATAAAAAAAATGAGTAAATCCAATTAATCATCTTTGAATTTTTTTTTTTCAGTGCAGGAACATTTTCATATCAGTCAATAATATTACTGAAATTATAATAATAATAATAATAATAATAATAATAATAATAATAGACTCAATGATGGGCTAAAAATCTGTGAACATCTACAGATTTCTGCGTGTGCAGGTTCCCATGTGGGCCTAGTGATCACTTAAAAGAAGTGAGTAAACCCATTGCCTTACAAGTGACTTTACTTTATGAATAATACATAAGCAATTCTGTTGTAACTTAAGCATTTTCAGTCAAGTGAGCTTAATAGTTCTAAGTAGATGAACTGTGCATAATTATATTAAGGCAATAGGTTTAACACATTTTTTAAAGTAAAGTCAACTAATCACTTTTTTTTCTGCTGAGAATTTTGTTATAAAGTCTGCAGATTTATGTTGAGTGATTTTGGGAGTATCATAACAAGACATTTCATAAAATAAATAAAAAAATACCTTTTTTAAACTTTTATTTAATGTTTACAATTACAAAGCAAGTCTCTTATATAATACATCTACTAGAAGACATAAAATATGACTTTACAAACTGTATTGTTAATAAATCACTGATAAAAGTGTTGCATGCAGAACTGTTGCAAACAAGTTATTTGTGTTGAATTTAAACAATCAAATTAAGTTTACTATCATTCAACTTAAGTTGTTTGTTTAAATTCAGCCCAATTAAATTGTTTACCACTAAGCCTAAAAAAATTTAGTAAATCCAATGAATCATCTTTGAATAATTTTTTTTCAGTGTAGGAAAATTTTAATATCAGTCAATAATATTTTTGAAATTATTTTAAAAACTCTAATATAATAATATATAATAATAATATTAATATAATAGACTCAATGGTGGGCTACAAATCTATGAAAATCTACAGATATCTGCGTGTGCAGGTTCCCATGTGGGCCTAGTGATCACTTAAAAGAAGCGAGTAAACCCATTACCTTCCAAGTGACTTTACTTTATGAATAATACATAAGCAATTCGGTTGTATGTTAACCATTTTCAGTCAAGTGAGCTTAATAGTTCTAAGTAGATGAACTGTGCATAATTATATTAAGGCAATAGGTTTAACACTTTTTTTTAAAGTAAAGTCAACTAATCACTTTTTATTTCAGTGTAACGGCTGCATTTTGTGTGTGAACAGAGCGGATTGAGATTCAAGTCTGACAAAAGGTCAGATCCAGAAACCAGGTTAAACAAAACCCGAAAGTGCAGTGTGACACAGTAGTAAAAGCATGTGGCCACAATGGCTTTTCTCTTCCAGTTTGTTTTTGAAAACACTATGGGTTAGTGTTGTCATGATATTGGAATTCAATAGCAATCGGTACTGATTTGAGCGCTGTTGAGCACGTTCCTAAACAGCTGATTAGCCATTGTGTTCACATGCTTAACAGAAATGACTGTGATTGGCTGTGAAGGTCATCAGTTTACCAACCTCACCGCTGTTTACTGAATATATTATATTTCAAAGCAGCGAAGATCAGCTGATCTGTTAATAAGCTGACAAATGAGCAATCCGATGATGAATCGACTGAACTTCACAGCTTTAAAACGCTCCAGTGTCTCTGTATCTGTGGTTATATTCAGTAAACAGCAGTGAGTTCCCGGCCAATCACATTCATTTCTGTTGAGCACGTGAACACACTTAGCAGTGTTAGCAGGAAACTGTCAGTACAATAGCCTAGTGGTTAGCGCGCCGACATATGGTGTAGTACAGGGGTGCTCAACCCTGTTCCTGGAGATCTACCTTCCTGCAGATTTCAGTTGCAACCATTTTCAAACACACCTGTCTGTAATTATCCAGTGCCGTTCAGGTCCTAATTAGGTGGTTCAGGTGTGTTTGATCAGGGCTGGAGCTGAACTCTGTAGGAAGGTAGATCTCCAGGAACAGGATTGAGCATCCCTGGTGTAGTAGCACATGAGGGCGTCGCGAGTTCAAATCTTGGCTTGAGGACATTTTCCAGTAACATATTTAGGAATGTCAAAAATTTAGCAGGCGCCCTCTAGTGGATTTTAAAGAACAAGAACTGCAAGAAGAAATAGTCCAGGATACATATTTATTGGTTCTTGAAAATATTGCCCTGGGCACATGTTTCCAAATAGTCTGGTTTGTGACTATCTTATTGCACTGGCAGATCATTTGCCTTGTTTCTAGTGTGTATTTTCTTAAACCGCTCATTTATTTCTTGTAATTAGATAGTTGATTTGTGCAGTGCACGTTTAATTTCATGTATTGCTTACAGTTTCTATGTAAAAGTTTTGTGTGGAAAGTGATTTCAGTGCGTCATGCTGACAATCAAAACCCTTGGGTTAGGCTAATGAATTTCGCACGTCACTGCTGTTGTTTAATATAAGCAATAATCCACAGAGGGCGATGCATTACAGTGGTTTTAGCGCTCGACTGGCCTTCAGCCGTGGTCTAACTATGTAACGCTTCACCTCCTGCAGCTTATTGTTTAATAAATATGAGCTGCTGATGTATACGAGCTTGCGCATGGCTCTGTTTATGCTTTCATCAGATACTGTTCTGCACGGTCACACCAAACGGCAAAGCCAATAAAGCAGCAGCCGAGCTCTGTGTGAAAAATGCCAAACAAGAAGAGCTTTAGAAGTCATAAAACACTGAGCAGTCAATGGCCACAGCTGAGCTCAGGAGAGAGAGAGAGCGGGGTAAGATGAGCCAGTTTATAATTCAGTCGTCCTCGGTTAAAGAATGCATGAGATACAGGGACAAAATAAAAACAGACCACTATAGTTCACGCTCGCTTAATTTAGTTGGGAAGGAAGCATTTGTAATAGAGTTAAACTCTATCATTAGGAGAATGTTTAGGACAGAGTGTCAAAAATGGTGTTTCAGTAAAAAAAAAAAGAAAAGAAAAGAAAAAAGTGTAATTATAAATACTGATAATATAAAAAAAAAATAAAATAAAAAATAATAATTAAAAAATAATATTTAAATAAAATGTACATATATTAAAATTATTATTATAATAAATAATAAATATTTTTTGTTAATTAATATTATAAATAAAATTTATACATATTAAAATTATCACTATTATTATAAATAAAATTTTTATATATTAAAATTATTACTATTATATAATTTTTAAATTTGTTCTTTTAGAACCACACAAATATACATACACACTCGCGCACAAATTTAATAAATGTATTAAATTAATTCAATTGAAAGGTGACCATAAATATTGTTTTCTTCTTTTTACTTAATATAATGAATAAATAATAATAATAATAATAATAATAATAAATAAATAAATAAAATGTATATATATTACAATTATTATAATTTTTAACTTTACACACACATATACATACACAACCACACAAAATTAACAAATGTGTTAAATTGATTCAATTTAAAAGTGACCATAAAAAATTGTTTCATCTTTGTTTTGTGTGTGTGTGTGTGTGTGTGTGTATGACACACACACACACACACACACACACACACACACACACACACACACACACACACACACACACACACACACACACACACACACACACACACACACACACACACACACACACACACGCTCAATGATGATGATGTCAATTATTGAAGCATCCAGAGAAAGATCTAGCGGTTATTGCACACAGTTTAATCATTGCCACAAATTATTCATTAACAATGCTAGAAATTACAGAACATATTGTACCTTATAGCTAATTAACAAAGGTTGAAAAAAGTGTACGCCATGCTTTTACGAGCTCTCCAATTTATATGAATGTATATTTGCATTGCTCAGCCCTGTCCTGTGATGAAATTAAACCTGACCATGATGGAAACGTAAAGAAACACCACCGATACTCCTGTTCAACATCGTATTCAGTCTTAGCGAGAGCAGCTCAGACATTAACAGCCCATCGTTTATCACTCAGTGCAATATGGACACATTAAAGCGGAGCGAGGAAATGAGATAACACAGTACAACACTGCATTACATCTACATTTCACGGTGGGCCGAGACGCTGCGCAATAAACTCAACAGATCACACTGGATTTATGAGCCGTCTTCTGGGTTTTTTTTTTTCTCCTCAGCGAACAGATGAACTTCCAGCTCTGACTGTATCTGTGTTTCAGCATGTTAACTCTCGGCTGTCGGCAACCGCAAACTGGAGCGTCCCAGAGCCGCCGCGCTTCATTCCTGGCCCGTTCGTCATGGAGGATCACGAAATCTGGTGCATTCTGGGGTTTACAAGCCAGATCAGTCATGCCACATGAGGAAGAGGTGGAAATATATTGGAAGCGGCCCTGATATTGATCTTACATCACTATGTAGACATGTTCTTGTTCACTTGTAGACCATATGTGTTTGTCTCTAGCTATGTTTCCATCCAAAGATGCGAATTAAATTTGTGCGCAAAACTGGAGTATTGCATAAAACATTTGCGAGTAAAGCAACGTTTCCATCCAATGAGTTCAACTGGCACTAAATAATAAAATAATAACAATAAAAATGGAGTTGGCCGTGATAGCAGAACCACTGTGGGCCGTTTCTTCTTATATAATAAATGACATGCACTTCAGAAGATGAAATGCAATGAACGATTTGGAGGGTGTTCACACTAGACGGGGCTTCCGCGAAGGAATCACGATATTCACATGTGATTAGACGAGTGAACATTTTGAGGTTACATGCTTCATTTGGACGTAACTAAGAACCGTACACTGTTTTGTGCGTGTATGTTCTCTCTGTCTCTCTCTGGCTGTTTCTCAAAATGCGTTCATTCAGCTGTTTTGTGTTCTCGTGTAACGTCATCATCAGCTGCCAAAGTTCAGTTCCAATACTCAAGACCGCAGGAACGGTTGTTAATTATTATGTTGTTGGGCTCCCCGACTCTTGTCAATTTGGATTGTTTTGCTGGTTATGTTAATAAATAATTTAGCTGGAGCACTTTGGCCGTTGTTTATTTATGTTACGTTGTCTTTGGGTCACGAGTCGTACTTGGTTAATTTATACCTTTGATTTGCTAGCGCGACTTTCAGTTCCTTCTCCCGTTTGCCTTAGTTTTTCAAATGTATTATTACATTATTGTTTGTACATATTGTAAATGCTGTGGGAGCAATACATCTTTTGCGGTGCTTACTGGTTGTGTTGTGTTTCTCTTGCCACCTTTATCATTATTTTATTCTTTTGGTCATCTCAATGTCACTCCTTTTAATTTCCTACACATATTTCCATCAAGGGTCGCAACAGACGTCAAATTCCCTTCACATTAGAAGCTGATTCGCATCATAGGAGGGTCGTCTGTTTGCCTAGCGACTCCAGTTTCGTTGCAAAATGGCTAACATGGATTTATTGAGAGCGTAGCTGCGTTTTATGTTCTTTAGGAAGGCTGATAAACAGCGCAGATTCCTTTGACTGAGTTTATAAACTAGTCCAGAAGCTGTGCCATGATGATGAACACTTTGAGTGGTATATCAGACTGAGCTGGTCCCAGTGTAAAGAGCTGTTTTCCCATGTCGACAGGAGGATTTCCCCCATACCTGTCAACATTGAGATGTGAAAATAAGGGATATGCCCACCATAAAAAGGATACCCCCTATGATTAATAATCAATTAACTAGTAGCGTGAGAGGTATTTACTTGTGCATTTGACTCCTTAATGAGACATTTTAATGACAAATACAGTTTGTTCCACTAAAAACGTGATAAGAAAAATATTCACTGCATAATTCTAATGGCTTCATGACAATCATGTTTATGACAGATTTATGACAAGTTGTTATCTTGCTAATGTCAAGTTGTCATGTCAACTTATGCATTTATAATGACGTAATTAAGCAAATGGCACGGTTGTCATAAGAATGCATGCAAGCTCATTCACATAACATGATTACAAATGTTTCATGACAGTCTTATGAACACTCCAAGTAAAGTATTTCCACAAAAACATACCACGCCGGTTACCACATTATGTGTCGTGTGTCTCTTGATGCACTAAAAATTCGAATGCCTATTTTTAAAAATAATTTCAATGAAGACAGCCCTACTAGCAAAGACAAAAAAATAATAATTATTAAATATTAGTGATTAAACCATTGTGTTTAAATCTTTCCATTAAAGTCACCTTGAATATGAATTACATTTTCGCAGGAGGGCACTGTACGAAAACACAGTCAAAACAAGTTATTTTTTCTTTGCAGAACTGTGCATTGCAGGGAATAAACTCTGCACAGCGGTGTCTTAACAGCCAGCATCACAGTCCAATGAACGCCTGTCCGGGAGCCTGAAAAAACCCCACACACCCACAGCACAAAGACACGTTATTCAATAACCTCCCGTCTCTTTTGTTCCTCATAGGTCTGACGAAGCCTAAATGCTCTCGACAAACAGAAAGAGGTACGATTTAGCCATAAACCCGCAGCAACTCCTCCGTTTGCCTTACATGACGCATGAACCTTTGTTTGATGCTCCTCTGAAGTGTTTGCGCAAGTCACATACCGACACATACTAGAGCAGAGCTGGGTGAGGAATTCTGAACAAACATCTTTGGTAATAATTCACCGGAAAAAAGGCCAAAATACCAGCTAACTCTAAATGAGAGATGCTTTGTTACAAAACAAAGAGGCTGGAATTTACCATGAATACAGTAAAATGTAACTAACGTAGTAGAAAGCAGTACAAACTTTTGCAAACGACACAACACATTATTATTTAAACAATACTATGATGTGAACAACCAGTCGGTAATGAAAATGCTTATAAAGTTTAAACAATATTAAGGATGTAAGATATGTTTTTCAAACATTATTAAAATTATTGACAATATGCAGGTCACAAAGTAAGTCAGTGATTCAGCTTGTGAGTCTTGTTGAGTGATTCACTAAATGAATCAACTCTTTAGAGTCATTTGTTTGTGAATCAGTTTAAACTTGCTGCACTGTGTGGTTCAGGTTCTATTAAAATACCCAATTCAAAAGAGTCATTTGTTTGTGAATCAGTCTAAACATGCTACACTGTGTGGTTCAGGTTCAATTAAAATGAGCAATTCAAGAGTCATTTGTTTGTGAATCAGTCTAAACATGCTACACAGGGTGGTTCAGGTTCAATTAAAATGAACAATTCAAAAGAGTCATTTGTTTGTGAATCAGTCTGAACTTGCTGCACTTTGTGGTTCAGGTTTAATTAAACTGAGCAATTCAAAAGAGTCATTTGTTTGTGAATCAGTTTAAACTTGCTACACTATGTGGGTCAGGTTCAATTAAAACGAGCAACTCAGGAGTCATTTATTTGTGAATCAGACTAAACTGTAAGGGTGGGATACAGTTAAATGAATCAATGAACTCAAAGGTAACTGTTGGACTGACTGAACTGTATGACTCAAATTTTTATGAGTTGGATCAACTCTTGGATTCTAATTTAATGAAACGTACCAGTTCATTAGAGTCATTTGATCATGAATGTAACAAAACTGGCTGAGCTCTTTGATTCTCAGTGACAAAAAAGATCCTGTTCAAAAGAGTCATTTTTGTTATGAATCTGACCAAAGTGATTCAGCTGTATGGATCTGATTCACTGAAAGGAACACCATCATAAGAGCCATTTGATTATGAATCTGACTAAACTGATTCAGCTGTATGAATCTGACTCACTGAAAGAAACAACTTCATAAAAGTCATTTGATTATGGATCTGACTAAAGTGGTTCAGCTTTTGATTCTGATTCACTGAAATGTAAAAGTTCATAAGAGTCATCTGATTATGAATCTGAACAAACTTGCTCAGCAGTTTAATTTTGATTCAATGAAAGGAACATTCACGTGAGTTCTTTGTTTATGAATCTGGCTAAATTGGCCCAGCTGTTTGATTCTAATTCAAAAGTACCAATTCATAACAGTCACTTTATGAATCTGATCAAACTGATTCAGCTGTATGATTTTGATTCACCAAAAGGAACAAGCTCATACAAGACATTTGAGACTGGCTAAACTATGCACTTATTGATAAAAGTTTTTGATTCTCGTTGAAAAACAAGCTTATACAAGTCATTTGTTCACAAATCAAAGCAAACTAGTTGGTTTAATTTGGATTTATAGAAAACAACCAGTTCATAAGAGTCATTTGTTTATGAATCTGAGTTGGCTCAGCTCTTTGATTATGAATCACTGAAAAGTATCAGTTCATGAGAGTCATATTTGTTAAGAATCTGACTAGACCGATTCAGAAGTTTGATTCAGAGTCACTGAAAAGATACTGAAAAGCTCATAAGAGTTTGATTCAATTTGCTTACAAAATCCAACTCAATTGGTTAAGATGTATTGTTCTGTTTACCTAAAAGAACTGATTTCAAAAAGTGATTCATTTGTGAAGCTGTTTGGAATTTGATTCCAAGTTTGCTTTACTAAAAAAGCTCATAAGAACTGGTTGCACTTTGTGGTTCTGAATCACTGAAAATACAAACTCAAGAGTCATTTGGTGAGAAATAAAATGACTCCAAAGAGTTATTTTATGTCTCCTCTCAGGAGAGGCACTTGCTTACTAGACTCAAGTCAACAGAACAATGTATTTTCTTGATATTATTTTGCAGTAGACAGTCTTTTTATCTCATCACGTTCAATTCAGACTTGGGTAAACACTGTTAGTTTTGCCCGTGGTGCACTGAAACACTGCCAAAACCCATTCAGATGTGACTTTAACCATATAACACAGCCTCAAGAGCCGCATTGCTTTCTAATATTGCAGACACAAATTTTTATTAAAGCGCTCAGAGTGTCATCTTTCCAGCAGACGCTCTCTATGGGCTTCATGAACAGGTGTTTGAGTCTCACAGCTATATTGACCAGAACTATCTGCTGCATAATTCAGAGACAAACGAGAAGTGAATTGACATTGCTTCTCCTTTTACAGCAGGGCGGCGCGCACACACACAAATCAAACCTCAATCAAACCTTCCAGCAAAGAGTGAGATTGAAAAGCCACCCTCAAACAGCATGTTAAAGTTCACTGATATTGTCTGTCCTCTGTTTTATCATGGCAGATCATTTATACATTATTTATGAATCAGATCAAAAAATCTGAGCTTTATAGTTTATATTCATTGAAAAGTACTGACTCAAAGGAGTCATTTGTCTGTGAATATGACCAAATTGGTTCAGCTTTTGATTCTAATTCACTGAAAGAATCCAAGTTGCTTGGATTTGATTCACCACAATGAACAAGCTCATAAGATTCATCCATTTATGAATCTAACCAAACTGGTTCAGCGATTTGATTCTAATTCACTAAAAGGAACCAACTAAGAGTCAAGTTTATGAATCTGACCAAACTGATTCAGCTGTTTGATTCTATTTCAATTAAAGAAAACAGCTCATAAGAGTCAAGTGTATTAATCTGAGCAACTTGATTCAGCTGTTTGATTCTAATTCACTAAAAGAAAACAGCTCATAAGAGTCCATTTATGAATATGCCCAAAGTGATTCAGCCAGTTGAGAACCAGCTCATAAGATTCAAGTATATGATTCTGACCAAACTGATTTAGCCATTTGATTCAATTCACCAAAAGAAACCAGCACAAAAGAGTCTAATGTATGGCTCTGACCAAACTGATTCAGTCATTTGATTCGATTCACTAAAAGAAACCAGCACAAAAGAGTCTAATGTATGGCTCTGAGCAAACTGATTCAGCCATTTGATTCAATTCACTAAAAGAAACCAGCACAAAAGAGTCTAATGTATGGCTCTGACCAAACTGATTCAGTCATTTGATTCTGATTCGCTAAAATGAACCAGCTCATAAGAGTCTTATGTATGAATCTGACCAAAATGGACCCGCTGTTTGATTTACTAAAATGAACCAGATCATATGATTCATCTGTTTAGGAATCAGACCAAACTAGTTCAGCAGTTGAATTCTGATCAACTAAAAGGAACCAACTCATAAGAGTCAAGTTTATGAATCTGACCAAACTGATTCAGCAGTTTAATTCTGATTCTCTGAATGTAACCAGCTCATAAGTGTCAAATGTATGAATATGACCAAACAGGACCAGCTGCTGGATTCACTAAAAGGAACCAGCTCAGAAGAGTCAATTTTATGAATCTAACAAAACTGAATCAGCAATTTGAAACTGATACACTAAAAGAAACAAGCTCAAAAGAATCAAGTTTATACTTCTGACCAAACTGAATCGGCCATATTATACTGATTCACTAAAAGAAACAAGCTCAGAAGAGTCAATTTTATGAATCTAACAAAACTGAATCAGCCATTTGAAACTGATACACTAAAAGAAACAAGCTCATGAGGTCAAGTTTATAATTCTGACCACTCTGAATCCCCCATTTGATACTGATTCATTAAAAGGAACCAGCTCATGAGAGTCAAATTTATGAATCAGACCAAACTGAATCAGCTGCTTGATTCACTGAAAGAACCATCTCATAAGATGCATCCACTTATGAATCTGACCAAACTGGTTCAGCAGGTTAATTACGATTCACAAAAAGGAACCAGCTCATAGGAGTCAAGTTTATGAATCTGACCAAACTGATTCAGCTGTTTGACACTGATTTACAAAGAGCAACCAGCTCATAAGAGTCAAGTTTATGAATCTGACCAAACTGATTCAGCCGTTTGACACTGATTTACTAAGAGCAACCAGCTCATAAGAGTCAAATGCATTAATTTGACCAAACTGATTCAGCTGTTTGATTCTGATTCTATGAATAGAACAAACGCATTAAAGTCACTTGCTTGTTTTTTCAGGAGCCTTCTTTCTCTCTAATATTGCAGACCCAAATTCTTTGTATGCCCTCTATGGACTTAATGAACAGGTACTGAATCTGTTGCATAATTCAGAGACAAACAAGAAGTGAATTGACATTGCTTCTCCTTTTATAGCAGGGCGGCGCACACACACACACACACAAATAAAACCTCAATCAAACCTTCCAGCGACGAGTGGGATTGAAAAGTCACCCTCAAACACCATGTTGAAGTTCACTGATATTGTCTGTCCTCTTTTTTTATATCGAGGGCAGTAATTACAGTGTTTGAGAAAGCTGGCGCTCTGCTAGCCTCGCTCCAGAGGTGCCGCCCATGAAAACAGGACAGGAACTGCATTGTGGGTGTCGAGACAGAAGTAGCCGGGAGAAGTGAAATGATTAAAGCCAAACAAAGAGGGAAACAGAGTTAAAAACGAGAGCCAATGACATATAATCTGTTTAAGTGCATCTCTGACATAAACAGCCCCCAAACTCCCACAATCAGAGCGCGTTGTTTTGGAAAGCCCAGCGCTAGGTTTATGGAATGGAAGTGTAAAGTATGGGAGGACCACCACAAATGGCTGCAGTGTTTATATAAAGCTGCAAGCCGGACAAAGCTGGAAGATTATAGCTGTCACTTTCTTTAGTACATGCACAGTAATACAGCCACACTTTCAGATACAGATTCTGTACACGAGCAGTGAAACAACAAAAAATGTCTGTTGAAAGAGGAATGACAGTAATGCAAAAAAAAAAAAAAACTGTAAAACGGTTTAAGCCTTTTAATAATAATAATAATAATAATAATAATAATAATAATAATTCACCCTACAATCTGTGTTTCAATATCACACTATAATAAACCATATGAAATTATTATATAAATGTAAAACAATATAATAAGAAAATAAATAAAAAATGAAAATAAAAAAGTTTATTTTGAATCAAACTTTATAGCAAAAAATCAAGTTATAATTTTCTGAATGTTAAAATAGAAGTTGCAATAATAAAATTACAAAAGTTAATAAAAACAGACAAAACTTACAATAAAACTAAAGCAACGCTATTTCTTTAATATTAATCATAGCTAAGCATTTTAATATAACAACTTATTAATAATTGTAAATACTAACATTTATAATAAAAATCACCAAAATACTCTGGTAACAGTAACAAAAATTAACAAAATTAGAATTTAGGTATATATTATTATAAGCCACTGGCCCTCAAGTCATTTGTTAAACAAACAGACAGCCCTCATGCTATTGGTTCCTAAATCAGACAGCCCTCACGCCATTGGCTGAACAAACAGACAGCCCTCTTGCCATTGGTTACAAAACAGAAAGCCCTCGTGCCATTGGTTACAAAACAGACAGCCCTTGTGCCATTGGTTACACAAACAGTCAGCCCTCATGCCACTGGTTTCTAAATCAGACAGCCCTCATGCCATTGGCTGTACAAACAGACAGCCCTCGTGCCATTGGTTACACAAACAAACAGCCCTCGTGCCATTGGTTACAAAAACAGACAGCCCTTGTGCCATTGGTTACAAAAACAGACAGCCCTCATGCCATTGGTTTCTAAATCAGACAGCCCTCACGCCATTGGCTGAACAAACAGACAGCCCTTGTGCCATTGGTTACACAAACAAACAGCCCTCGTGCCATTGGTTACAAAAACAGACATCCCTCGTGCCAATGAAACAGGCTTTTCTTATTATCATCATTTTTTATTATTTTTTTGTATTTATTAATACAATTTAACAAAATCATTAATAAAATCATTTTTAAAATCTATTTTTATTTTTGTTACGTCACATTATCCTTTTATTATTATACTTATTAATAATATATTTTAATAATTAATAATATTATAACATTATAAAAAGTTGTATATCATTTTTTATTTTTGTAAAATAATATTGTCATTTTATTATATTAAATAATAAAATTCAATAAAATCAAGCATATAATAATTCAATTATTACATAATTTATATTATTTTTGTAAAATTGAAACATCATTTTTATTATTTTATTATATTTATCAATAAAATTGAAAAAATCATTAATAAAATAATTACATTTTATTATACAATTTTTATTATTCTTGTAAAATCATATTATCATCATTTTTATTGTTTTGTTATATTTATTTATAAAATTAAGCAATTTATTATTTATATAAATGTATTATAAATACAATTATTATGTATATACACATTTATATAAATATACAAAATTGTCAACTCCTTTAATATTTATATTTTTTGTAAAATCTTATTATCATTTTTTTATTTAATTATAATAATAAAATAATACATTTATTATTTTTATAAATGACTATGTAGAATTTAGAAATCTATTATTTATACATTATATAAATATTTAAAATTTATTTAATTTATTATTTATAAAATTTTTATTATTATCCTCATCATCAGCTTTTTGTTCCATTATTTTGAATTCTGGTAGCATTTTTAACAGCCGTTTTGCCCTAATTATTTCACTTCTGAATGTATTAATTCAAGATTAAAAAACACCCAAAACGATTGTTTTTTCAACCTTTGCCGATCAATGAAAGGCAAAAGATTGCATCTATAAATGCTTTTGAACAGCATTTTCTGCTGAACTGAGTTCAGCTCGTGAATAACATCTTAATATAAGCAAAATCCACACTTGGACACAGAAGATGAATGATCCTGGCCTGATTTCTATTTTCATCAGAGACGCATTAGCTGTGTGTGCATCATACAGTATATAACACAACTATAAACTAACTGAATAACTACTAAGAGTTTCAACAAGGAATTGATAATAAATGACATTTAAAAAAAAGATTCAATTATAAAACAAGTATTTTGTTTAGTAATATCATTTCAATAATTCTACTCCATTTCTGAGCAGTGTTTCTTAAAAACTAAAATTAGACTGTTTAGAGCTGTTAGTAAAAACTACAATTGTCATCCAAAACGGTGTAAAAGAACAAAAAAAAAACTGGTCTTAGCTTGCTTGCTTGCTTAACATTTACTGCAAATGCTCGTGTGCGTAAAAGGCTGCAGATGCTGGCAGCTGTTATAAATGATGACGGTAATAGCAGAAGATGAGGATTTACATGACTGTCCCGCTCGCACAAACACAGTCTGTCACTGTCTCACACTTTAAAAATAACAATACACACACACACACACACACACACACACACACACACACACACACACACACACACACACACACACACACACACCATGTGCAAAACTACATCGACCTGAGCGTCTGCAGTGCTGTTCACATCCTCACTGTGATAAGCTCACAAAACAAGCAGTGGCAAATTTATCAGGCATTTTCTAAAAAGCAATATGTAAAGATATATACAAAATTATGAATATTGAAGAAATAAATAAACAAATTGTATCAAAATTAATAAAAGGGATGTATACGAACTACTAGTGCAGCTAATAGAAAACTATTAAACAACAAATTTAGTAGAATAATAAAAAAAAAAAAAAAAAAAAAATCGAACACAAATAAAATTAAAAAGTATGCATTATTTTAAGAAACGAGTAGTCCCAAGTTAACCCCATTTCCAAAAAAAAAAAAAAAAGAAATATGTAAATATAAAAAAATATTAAATACTAAATAGAAATGATCTTATATGATATAATATTGATTTCATATTTTCTATATATAATAAAACAACATATTAATCAAAATAATACAAATAAACAAATAAAACATTGATAAATTATTGTTTGATTAAAAACGTATTAATTATTTTCTGAAGAAAACTTTGTGTGTGTATATTTGAGCAATATCACATGAGTAGCAGTGTGCTATGGCTGTATATCAGCACTGGTGGGGCGCTAAGGCACTCAGCCTGCGGCCTTGTGCCAATGCACGCCTCTTACCAGTGCTGATATACAGCCATAGCACACTGCTACTCATGTGATATTGCTCAAATATACACACACAAAATACGACAATAACAACATTATAATTAATATTTTAAGTAACACAAAAGGTAAAAAATATAAACAAATATCTTCTTGCTTTAAACAATATATTTACTAAACACTAGGTTTTATTCAAGAAACACCATCAACATCCAAACAAAGAGAAATCGCCAGAATAAATATCAGACTGGGCTCCACTTGATCCTTTTGTGGTGGAAAAGCAAAGCCTAATTAAAGGTGTTTATTGGTGTTGATGTGATTTGCACAATGAGGAACAGCACAGACCTCCACACGACACCACACAATCCCCTCGGCTCTCCTCCCACCTCATGTGTGCGCTAATTGCACATTTAATTCGGCGCAACAGAAGCGGGAGCGTTTTAAAGGGCCAGAGGAATGCTGGGAGTTTCAGAGACAGCTGTGTGCTATCAGACGCTGCCGGATGCACAAACTCTCCAATTTTAAACAGATCCTGAAAACCATTTCCAGCCAATGAACGGAGCGTCACGAGTAGGAGCATGTTACACACAATTCTATAGTGTCATATGTTTACATCCACCTATTATATGCACATTTTTTAACAGCAACATAAAAATGCTTGATATAAATGCCAAGATGTGCATCAATTTGTTTTTAAATGTATGGGCACAACTGAGTAGAATAATCTTTATTATATGATGATTAAAAACTAAGAAGGAAACTCATTTAACCGTCTCTATTAAGCTTGCCTTGTTTACTGCTGGTTGCTAGGTTACCAATACCATAGTTAGCCACTCTAACTTAACAGAAATGCAACTAATTTGAATTCAGGAGTTTTTTAAGAATTATTTATTAAGAAAAATCATGGATAAACTACAATGGAGACACATTTACCGAATAAATTCCTGCATGCACGTTAGAAAAAGCCACGCGAAACAAAATTTGCAAATAAACTCCCACATGCCAGCAGGCAGACGTTACAGAAGCCTGAGGAGCAAATCAGTGCGGTTTCGTGACAGTTTTTATCCTGTCATTATAAGACTATTGAATAATACCATTTCTTAAACATTGTTGATAGCTAGTGTGAAAATAATATATCAATAAATAGTTAAACTGGCATAAATTGGTAATATTACAACAAATGGTGAAATAGGTATTTACAAATTAAGTTATTGTCTTCAGAGATTAAAAAAAAATAGGTTATATCTTATATATATATATATATATATATATATATATATATATATATATATATATATATATATATATATATATATATATAATTTTTTTTTCTCTTATGGAATTATAAAAGCTTATTGATCATGTTAGGATTTTATAGTGTTTTTATAGTGATTTTTATGTTCTTGTTGGGTCTGTTGCAATGTAATTTTGTTCTGCATTACAATTCTATTGTGATGATTTGTATGACAAAATAAAGGAAACTGAATTGTAACTAAACTGAACTGATGTCTCCATTTTGCTCACCTTCTTTACTGTTGGTTGCTAGGTTAGCCACTCTAACAAATTGAATTTGGGATTTTTCCTATTTTTTTTTTCTTTTTGCAAACTTTGAAATATGAACTTCACCTGTTACCTGACTATTGATGTGCTGAGCTAGTTATTAAAATAATAACAATACAATAATATAATATAAATATTTGATAAAAACGTTAGATATTGTTAAATGTTTATTTTAAAACTTTATATGAAATATATTTTATTAGTTTACATTTAAAACTCATAAATGGAAATGAAAGGTCAAATAAATACTATAACTTTACAATACTACTTTCCAATTCCAAGTAGCTTAGAAAAACACTAAAATAAAATAATTATAAGAACATGTATTAAAACTAATCCTGAAAATATAATTTTAGGCTGACTAGAAATTATGTTTTTTGTCATGTCAACCTTAAAAAAAAAGGTCAAAACACTAAGCCATCAGAAAAAAGTTAAACTAATACCTTTGTATTGTACTGCATTTTAAAATATAATTTATTAGAGGGTTTAAAGTGCAATTTTTAGCATAATTACTCCAGTCTACAGTGTCACAAGATCCTTAAGAAATAATAGACTGACTTCATGAAACATTTCTTATTATTATCAATGATAAAGTGTATATTTGCTGACTTCTTCTGAACAGCTAGTTGCTAAAACAATCTCTTATGTTTAAATAATTAGTCTAATAACAATCAGTCTTAAAAACACAACTCTAAACACCTCACATATCCAAAGCCATCTCTCACCAGACACGTTATAAAAAAAAAGCGCTTAATGACAAATATCCTACAGCCGAATTGGCCCGCCGTCTATTAAATTGCATAAAACTGTCACGGTCCACACCAAAAACAAAGACCTGCGATGTATAATAATGTGAAAATTGGTCCCAGCAGGCGATCTGAAGTCCAGCAGTAATTGGCTTGTTGAAGGCAGTGGATCAGTTACACATGCAGGGCTTTGATGGCGATGCTTTAAACAGCACCAATAAAGAGACACACATTTCCAGAGAGGATTTTAGCGTGCTGTGCTTTAGTGCACGGTGTCAGCATGCTAAAAATCTAACAGAGCCGTTTCTCGAAAATACTGTAAACGAGCCAAATCTAGATACTAAACAACTTTACAAGGCATGTTTCCACTGCTGAGCCAAGCCGATATTTCATAAGCAATGAAAACTGCGTGGCGACAAGTTTTGGTCTTAAAGAGTGATTCATTTAATCATTCATTCAAATGATTTGTTCAAAACCACTGATTCATTGAGACAGACATAATTAAACGACTGTATTTATGAATGAATCATTGACTCAATTTGTCTAAAAACAGATTCATCCAGGAACAAATCACTGCTCTGTTGCTTTGAGATCCACAAAGGCTTCGCTCCAGTAATTAATAATTCATAAGCAATGTAAATTAATATTTTTTAAACAACAATTATTATAATTGAATAATTATGATAACACTTCCAGTAGATGGCGACAAGTCTTGGTCTTAACGAGTGATTCACCTAATCATTAGTTCAAATAATTTGTTCAAAACTGCTGATTCATTAAGTCATATAGAAGTAAATGACAGCTTTATGAATCAATTACGGACTCATTCAGCAGAAAAACAGATTCATCCAGGAACGAATCACTGCTCTGTTGCTTTGAGATGCACAAATGTTTTGCTCCAGCTATCAATAATTGACCAAAGTGTAGGTCTTAAGTGATTCGCTTAATCATTCATTCAAATGATTCGTTAAAAAACGCTGATTCATTTAGAAATGAACTAAACGACTGCAATTTTAAATGAATCATTGACTCAATTGTCCAAAAACAGATTCATCCAGGAATGAATCACTGCTCTGTTGCTTTGGGATGCACAAATGCTTCGCTTGAGCTAATAATGATTCATACATATTTAAAATGAATGAAAACGGATGTTTATTAAACAATAATGACAAGTATTTGTCTTAACGAGTGATTCACGTAATAATTAATTCAAATAATTTGTTTAAAACTGCTTATTCATTAAGTGATATAGAAGTAAATGACTGTTTTATGAATGAATCATTGACTCATTTTGCAGAAAAACAGATTCATCCAGGAACGAATCGCTGCTTTGTTGCTTTGAGATGCACAAATGTTTTGCTCTAGCTATCAATAATTGACCAAAGTCTAGGTCTTAAGTGATTCACTTAATCATTAATTCAAATTATTTCATTAAAAAACGCTGATTCATTTAGAAATGAACTAAACAACTGCAATTTTAAATGAGTCATTGACTCAATTGTCCAAAAACAGATTCATCCAGGAATGAATCACTGCTCTGTTTCTTTGGGATGCACAAATGCTTCGCTCGAGCTAATAATGATTCATATGCATTTAAAATGAATGAGAACTGATGTTTTTTAAACAATAATGACAAGTCTTGGTCCTAACGAGTGATTCACGTAATAATTAATTCAAATAATTTGTTTAAAACTGCTGATTCCTTAAGTGATATAGAAGTAAATGACTGTTTTATGAATGAATCATTGACTCATTTCGCAAAAAAACAGATTTATCCAGGAACGAATCGCTGCTCTGTTGCTTTGAGATGCACAAATGCATTGCTCCTGCTATCAATAATTGAAAAAAATCTAGGTCTTAAGTAATTCTCTCAATCATTAATTCAAATGATTCGTTCAAAAACGCTGATTCATTTCGAAAAAAACTAAACGACATCATTTATGAATGAATCATTGACTCAATTTGTCTAAAAACAGATTCATCCAGGAATAAATCACTGCTCTGTTGCTTTGGGATGCACAAATGCTTCGCTCCAGCTATTAATGATTCCTAAGCTAAGTGAAATTAAATGAAAACTGTTTTTTTTTTTTTTTACAATAATGATTTTGCATGAGTAATTGTTATGGCATCAGCACTTCCAGTAGATGGCGAAAAGTCTTGGTCTTATTGAGTGATTCATTTAATCATTCATCCAAGTGATTTGTTCAAAAGCACTGATTTATTTAGAGATATAGAAGTAAATGACTATTTTATGAATGAATCATTGACTAATTTTGTTGAACAACAGATTCATCCAGGAATGAATCACTGCCCTGTGGCTTTGAGATGCACAAATGCTTCGCTCCAGCCATCAATAATTCATAAGCAATGAAAATGAATTTTCAAAACAATGTTTATGCATGAACAATTATGATATCCACACTTCCAGTAGGTGGCGACGAGTCTTGGTCTTAACAAGTGATTCACCTAATCATTCATTCAAATGATTTGTTAAAAACTGCTGATTCATTAAGTGATATAGAAGTAAATGATGAATCAATGTGAATGAATCAATGACTCATTTCGTTCAAAAACTGATTCATCCAGGAACAAACCACTGCTTTGTTGCTTTAAAGCAGGGATCACCAAACTTGTTCTTGGAAGTCCGGTGTCCTGCAGATTTTAGCTCCTCCAACCCTAATCAAACACACCTGAACAAGCTAATCAAGGTCTTATGTAGACTTGAAACACCCAGGCAGGTGTGTTGAGGCATGTTGGAGCTAAACCCTGCAGAGCACCAGACCTCCAGGAACAAGATTGGTGACCCCTGCTTTAGTGTCTGCTTGCTTAGCCAATGCCCCAATATAATTAATAATAACATTTAAGAAACTTCTATATCCCACATAAGATCAGTGGCCGACAAAATTACTCCGTTGGGGCTTTTAACTCCAAGACGAACACAATCAGAAACGCATAGATGTAATTCTCTTGTTTGGGTCAGATTTCACATTTAGAGAAAATCTGCATTTCTATTCAATGAGTTCATAACTTTTGCACAATTTTACATGATCTAAGCACTTTCTACCATCTCACCAAATCATCATACTCCACTATAGGTGTAGTATCCACTGAAAACCATATGTTGACTTAAAGGGCCATGAAACCCCCTCGTTTCAGCAGGGTGTTTTCACACCTCTACTTTGGAAAAAGTCAGAAAAGTGGGCGTGTCCAGCTCTGTTTAGGGGGGAGTGTCGGAGGAACTAAAGTGGGATGGTGTGGGAGTGTCTATTTGGGCACGCGCGAGTTTCAGTCAAAATACACACACATGAGAAAGTGATGGTGTATTTTTTACAGTCATTGTGTTTAACCTACATGGACATCTGTAGTTGAATTATTTGCCAGATTATTAAATGTTGGACTTTAACTGCAGTTTGGCTCTTTCATTCAGGGAATTCATTCATGCCCCTCGCGACAAACGAGATATTTGATTCGAGGAACTGCTCTAAGCGTGTATTTTTCATGCAATGTTTGATACCGCACGGCGAATGAGAGAAAAAAAGCTCCGCAATTACCGGAAACTTAGATGCACACGGCAGGTAGCGTCAGAAAGCCGCGTGTGTTATTCCGGTCACAAAATGCGGTGCTAACAAGTTTGCACTCAGTGCAATAGTTAACTTAATTCGATACGGACAAACTGAATAAACAAAGAGCTCTGGTCGCTCACTTACCAAATCTGTAGAGACAGGACAATCACCAGCAACTAGAGCCACGTCTTTATGAAGAGAATACTACAAGCGAATCCGGATTTCAGCGTTTGCAGATGAGAACAGCTCTCAGGTAAACAATAATCCTCCTTAGACACGCAAGTTATTGTTGTCGAGCGTCGCGTACACTGTTAATCCACACGTGAGTCTGAGCTCTCACAGAGAGAAAAGGAAAACGAAACTTAATGGCAGCAAACTATAAAAGCAACACTCCACGCTTGTTTTACCAACACAACGTGGCGTCTCTGGTGTAAACAGTGACACTAATGAATATTAATGAAGTTGCAAAATAGAGCGCGCTGATTGGTTTGAACCAAGCCTTACTCATGCATTAATGCAACACACTGTAAGACGTAATAAGACACACTCTGGCACAGACGCCCAGTCTGCACGCTGGAATACACGCTATTATGTCATGACCGTGACGCAGCTTCAAAAATTTGTTTCAAACAGGAAGTACGAATTTGCTTGAAATAATGCAAAAACAACCAATTTACACTTTTTAGTGAAATATAGGTGTCCTAATAGTGTTTTTAGCAGTGTGGGACACATATACGACTATCAACAGCTCAAAAAATGTGTTTTGGTGTTTCGTGACCCTTTAAGTTATGCGTGCTGGGGAAGAGACAGGTACAATATAAAACTAAATTAATAAAGAAATCATATATGATTGCAATAATGTAACTCTAAGCAGACTCTGGCATATTCAGAGGAATATGAGAGTATATGCTATGGTAGATGCTAGAATTTAGGCTTTATCTTCCTATTTAGACCACATCCGCTGTGCTGTTGTCAACTGAGCTTTTTAATATGTTAATTTTGGCTGATAGACTGATGTGAAAAACATTTAAAAATGGAGAAATTTGCAGCCCTTCTATTCACGTCAGTGTTTCCTCATGAAACTGCTGGCCCGCTTTAGCTCAAGGTTTTTAACGGGCCAAAAAAAAAAACCCTGGCCGTTGGCCCAGAGGAATCCCCGATCAATCCCCAGAGGTGAGGGGAAAGAGGAAAAACTACATCTCCGTGACATCTGACTTACTTGAAGAGAAGTCAAAAACAACACGCATTACAAGTCTGGATGAGCGATACGTAACTGGATTCTCAGAGCAGTTATTAGCTTTTATAAACCTCCTGATGTGTCCAGGGGGAGATACAGTAGCGAGGAGATACTTGGCTCTCACTTATTTCAGTAAAACACGTTGCCAATAAGCAGGCCTCATAAGATGATCCGAATCAACATTAGACGGCAAATGGGGTTATTTCAGATCGTCACTAGCGTCTGGAAGGGTGTTTTGTTTGAAATGTTGATTTTAGCTGGTAGACTCATCAGAAAACATGGTCTGCCTACCCACGTATTGAATACTACTTTAAACACTTGTACATGTGTGTTTTGTAGGGATGTAACGGTATCAGAATTTCACGGTACGGTAATACCTCGGTATGAATGTCACAGTACGGTATTTATTGAATCATTTACAGGAAAAAACACAACTTATGAAAATACTCCAAAAAAGTGCCAAAAGTGTCAATGACATACAAATTAGCCATCTATCTGTAAGCTTTGAAACAGGAACTTCAATTTTAATAACAAAAAAAATTAAACCATGTAAAAAAATAAAGTTTTAATTTAGTATTGTTGAAAACTCATCACATTCAACATTTAATCACTCACTCACTTAGACAGAGATGGGTTTAAAGGAAAATTATCATATAAATATAATCTGGTAAAAGCTGGTATCTCTGGGTATTTACAATGTCCCCTGCAACAGAAAAAAACCCTCTCATTTGGGACTGAGGTTTCTGGGACAAGAGAGATATGACTTGGCCCAGGTTGACAGCAGTGGGTAACGTTGTGCATTGTCTTTCCCCCACTTGAGAGGACAAGCCATGAGTGAGATAGAGGTCTCATGTCTGCATCAATTTGAACAGTGTGCTGACAACACCGTAATATCGAAAAAAATTAATATTGCGGTATGACGGTATTTACAATACCGTTACATCCCTAGTGTTTTGTGTATTATAATTTCACAAAGCTGCAGTGAAATCATCGTTTCAGATCATTTGAATGTATATAATTTATTAAAATGTGAAAAAAAATGTATTGGTATTTGAGTTGGACAATTTGCTTGCAAATATATAGAGTTGAAGTCAGAATCATCAGCCAACCTTTGAGTTTTTTTCCTTTTTTAAAATATTTCCCAAATGATGTTTACTAGAGGAAGGAAATTTTCACAGTATGTCTGATAATATTTTTTCTTCTGGGAAAAGTCTTATTTGTTTTATTTTGGCTCGAATAAAAACAGTTTTTAATTTTCTAAAAGCCATTTTAAGGTCAAAGTTATTAGCTCCTTAAAGCTATAATTTTTTTTCAATTGTCTACAGAACAAACATCGGTATACAATTAATTGCCTAATTACTCTAATTAAGTTAAGCCTTTAAATGTCACTAAGCTGTATAGAAGTGTCTTGAAAAATATCTTGTCAAATATTATTTACTGTCATCATGGCAAAGATCAAATAAATCAGTTATTAGAGATGAGTTACTAAAACTATTATGTTTAGAAATAAGTTAAAAAAATTCTCTCTCCATTAAACAGAAACGAGGGGAAAAATAAACAGGGGGGGCTATATATATATATATATATATATATATATTAGGCTTGGGCGGTATTACGGTATTATGGTATACCGCGGGATCTAAAAATAGAAACGGTGTCAGTTTCAATACCGTTATACCGTCATAAAATATTAAATATCCTTTATTTAATGCCTACAAAAACGTATGTATGGTTGCCATCACGGGACAGTGTGGAGGAGAGAGAGAGAAAGAGGGAGAGGGAGGGGGAGAGAGGGAGGGGGAGAGAGGGAGAGGGAGGGGGAGAGAGGGAGGGGGAGAGAGGGAGAGGGAGAAGTGACGTGACGAGTGGCGCTCCAAAGTGTCCTGCAGTTTGGGAGTTTCGACTGAACAGAAGGGAGACGTGGTTAATATGAACGAGAGGTCTGCATTAGAGCTGAAGATCTTTGCCCGAACCCGGCGAGACCCGAAAAAATCCAAATCCCTGCATTAAAATCCATCCCTGCAAAAGTGAAGCAAATGATGACGAAGTAGTTAAAAAAAGGCGAATTATTACGGCGGTCAAGCCAGTCAATAGCTCAGAAGGAGCGGTTATTCCAGCCGCAGGTATTTCGCGGTCGCTCATACACTGCGTATTACGGTAGAGCCCTAAACCGCAAGCTGACAGGTAAAATGACGAGGCCACTCGCTACCCTGAAACTGCTGTCATGGCAAATTAAATGCATGTTCCTGACTGGTAGAAGATGAACAAACAATCCTTCCCCAAAACTTGCAAAATCAGCCGGATCAGAACTCTGCATCTCGACCTGTAGCCGCATGAAAGGGTGTTCAGCTGCTGGACGCACCATGAGTGAGAGACTGCGCTAAAGCCAGTGGATTTAATAATGTTCCTCCACAAACACACGTAGCCTAATCTTGGTGAGTACAGGGTTTAAAATTATAAATAAATATTAATTAAACCATATAATCATAATGTAGACAGAGTATACAGACTAATGGTGGCATTATTCTTTTAATATTCAGCTTCACCGCCGCCCTAATGCCAGATTGTGAAGAGAAATGGAGAAACAATTCTTTCACAGCCTTTAACTAAATTTCGTTATTGCCAAAATACCCGTCATCATTTAGAGTTTATTTTAATTTGATTTGTTAAGCAAGATTTCTTTTTTTAATTGTGTTAGCCAATTTAAAGGCAAAGTGTTAGAGTGCTGAGATGTTACGATGTTTCAGAGGACTTATTTTATTTGTTCCAACTTCCAAGTGGCCTATA